>NW_028258173.1:8181818-8333333 GCF_053883595.1 Heterocephalus glaber | reverse complement strand
GCTGTGCCCCGAGCATGCGCTTCGCCTTGGCTGAGAACCCACAGGTCCTTGGGCCGCCACAGCCCAGCCCTGAGGCCGCTGTACGGGGTCTGTCTTCCCGAATAACGTCTGGCCGTGGGGACACTGGCTTCGGCTAAGAACTGTGCTCCAGCCAGCATGACAAGCTCTTTTCTTCTTTTTTATTTCTTGCGGTACTGGGGATTGTTGAGCCCAGGGCCTCCAAACTAAGCTACATCCCCAGCCCTCTTGAATATTTTTTAAATTTCGAGACAGGGTCTAGAGAGGTCACTAGTTGCCCAGGCTGAGCTCGAACTCACAGTCCTCCTGCCTCAGTCTCCCAGAGTGCTAGGATTGCAGGTGTGCGCCACCAGTCCAGCTTCCTTCCTTCCTACACTACTCTAGTGACTGTGTGCTCAGCTCCTCCCCACCCCTGGCCAGAAGGTCTGGATTGTGGCTCTGCTACCTGCTATTTTGAGCTGGGCCTCAGTTTCCTCATCTCTATAATGGGCCTTAAAGCCCATAACCTACAGCTCCCTATGGCTTTCAAAAGAATTGAAGAGTTCTAGAGGGTTGGGTAAATACGGAAGTTTTATTTTATTGTTTGGCAGTACTGGGAATTGAACCCAGGATCTTCACATTGGGCTGTATCCCTCTTTTTTTTTTTTGGTTTTGGTACCGGGGATCGAACTCTGGACCTTGCGGCTTCGAGCAAGTGGTGGAACCACTGAGCTAAATCCCTGGCCTGGGTAAATATGAAAGTTGAACTGTACCCCGTCATAATACTTGACTTCATTCAAAGTCCAGACATGATTTTAAGCAGAGATTTCCAACGGCAGTGCTTTGCTCGGCAGCTGTCTAAACAGCATCAGCATTGGAACCAGGGGGCGCCCTTGGAGGGGTCTCAAGTTACGTAGGGCACTGGCATTCCTGGGGCGGGGTGTGTCCTGCTAGGGGTGCTATGAGCCGAGGCACGCAGGGTTTCTGGCATCTGAGCCCAGACTATCCGGAGTGTGAGCAGGGTACAGACCCAGAGTGGCGACTCACAGCAGAGCCTGTTGGGTGACAGCCTGGCCAGCAGGAGGAAGAGCCTGGGACCCCGCCCCACCGACCCCAGTCCAGCCCCTCTGCACCCTTTGCTCTGCCAGAGACCCCGTACCTTGTAGCCCTGGATGTCTCCGTTCTGGCTGTCCAGAGGGGGTGGCTCCCATGTCACGTCCAGCTGTGTGGCTGTGGCACCGTGGACAGCCACATTCCGGGGCGCTGCTGTGGGCACTGAGGGGTGTGGAGGGTGCTGAGTGAGCAGATTCCCATGGCTGGGGTGGGATGGAGACCTGAGCCTCCCGTCTCCCCCAGGTGGACCTCGTGGGGCCCGGGCAGCACTCACCGGCCTCCCCGACGAAGACCTCCTGTGGGGAGCTCAGAGGCCCCTCGCCCACAGCGTTGTACACGCTCATCCGGATCTCGTACCGCCTGTGCTTGTTCAGGTCTGTGGGCGAGAGCAGGGCAGGAGGGCACAGTGGTCACTGCCCTGCGGTTGGAGCCCACTGCGGAGAGCAGAGGCTGCAGAGAGGGGCAAGGTGGCCCCGCAGCTCCAGTCCCCCGTGTGAAGGGTCAGCAGAAACCAGGTCACAGTGGTGCCCGGAGGAATCCTCAGCCCTGGCCCCACCCCTCCGCCAACCTGCACACATGAGACGCTGCTGCCGGGTGGCCCCTGGCCTGGGCTGACCACAGGATTTCCTGTCCAACTGGACCCTTTTGAGACCGAAGGCGCACTACTAGCATTCATGCCGGGACAACTGGTGTGAACCCATCTGTCCTAGGGCTCCCAGGGCAGGCGATCAGGCCCTACCTGCCTGTCTTCCTTCCCACCAAAGCGGATGCCAGTGTTCCCAGCCTTGTTCCAGCCTGTCCGCATTAACCAGCTTCTATTTTTTAATTTTTAATTTAATTATTTTGGTTCTGGAGATTGAACCCAGGGACTCTTGGATGCCCTGTCCATCAGCGAGTTTGGGAAACTTGGGTGAGGACACCTGGAAGAAGCTGGGAGAGGGAAGCTGCTCAAGAAAGGGACCCAGTCACTCCAGGTGGCAGATGCAGTCCCCGCTCTGGATGAGTACCTGACTGGAAGGAGCAAGGGCCTGAACCTTTCCTATCATCCAACCCCCAGCCCAGCCCCTTGCCCTTCTGCACCCTTTGCTCTGGCAAAGCATACTATACCTTGTAGCCCTGCATATTTCCATTTTGACTGTCCAGAGTCCCCCACCCTCTGTGTCCCTCTCTCCCTGGTTCCCTCTCCTCCTTCCCCAGGTGGAAGCTCTAGCCTCCGACAGGACACAGTGAGGGAGCTGCCCTAGCTGGTTGTCCTTGCAGCCTGTGGGTGCCACCTGAGCAGGGGAGGAGGTGGGTAGTTTAGACTTGAACTCATGTGGCTTTTTCCTGCACTGAGGCCTTTGAGCTGAGCACTGGGCTGTGGGGAGGACCAACTGGGGCTTCAGAAATACAGCAGGGACTGGGTAAGCTGCACAGGGACGCACTATTGGAAGACCAGGCTGTCCAGCAGACCTGCCCAGTGCTCACTGCAGGAGTGGCCTTGGACAGGGAGGTGCAGCTGGGCCGCACTGGGCCTTTGGTATGGCAAGATGGGCAGCAGCTATTTAGATGCCTGGCTGCCCACCTGTACTGCCCAACAGCTCCCATTATAGACCAGCTGTCACTGCACGCCCTGCACCCCAAATAAGGCTGTGGGCTCCCTTTCTGCACACACCCCTCAAAGGGGACACTTGGAGGAGACTCACTGGAAGCTGCTCCTGCTTGGTGTGTTTGCATCCTGTGTCAAGGGCACCCCTGAGGTGGGGACAGGTATCCCCAACGACCCACTCCTGTTCCCCAGTAGGCTTGGGCTGCAGCAGGGACACCATGCAAGGGCACTTACTCTCCAGCTCGTACTGCGTGAGGCTGGGCCGGCTCAGGTTCCGCATGGAGTACAGGGCTGGGGTGGGGGAGCGGGAGGCACCAGAGGGAAACAGCAGACAGAGGCGGTTAGTGCACACACAGCCCCCTACAGAAGCCCCGCTCTGGGTGTGAAAGGAGGGGTGTGTGTGGGGGGATTGCTGGGGACCGAGCAGGCAGGGGAGAGAGTTTCCAGATTCCTGGTGTTGAACTGGGGGCCAGGATGGGGTGGGGGGAAGGGGCAGTTGCAGGGCACCACTGTCTCCCTCCAGATGCGCACTAGGCTGAGGTCAGAGGGAGGCCCTGGGAGCCCAGGAGGCCTGAGGTCAGCTCTGAGAGAACTTCTAGTCCCAAATCACTACCTGTCTCCAGGTGAAGCCCTTGGAAAACCACCGTGAAATACTGGAGTCATATATTTCCTCATATGAACCAGAAACAATTTTACGACCAGGAAATATGACTGTATTACACACTGGCTATATAAAATCACAACCACAAGCACATGTCGGCCAAAAAAAAAAAATTAGAAAATAATGCACGCTGTTGGATCAAGTACTTCTGAGTTTTGCCATTAACGCATACCTTTGCTACACGTTCAATCATTTTGTTGTCTGCTAACACTCGCCCGAACACAAGGCACAAGAGCCTTCTGAGAAGGATGGGAAGCAACAGTGTGGTGGGGAGGGGTCCCCTGAGTCCTCTGCGCTCGCCTCTTTCCTGCCTGTTTCCCTTCTCCTCCAGAAACCAACATGGAGCCTTTCGGAGTCCCTGCCCAGAGTGCGTCCGCTCCCAAACGGGCTTCAATTCCATCCCCAGCCTGCTCCCAAGCTCAGCCTCCTACTGGCCTCACCCAAGCCATCACCCCCAGGCCACCTAAGTGTCCTAACCCCAAAGTCCAACCAGGGACTTCCCTGGATTTTCGGGGCTCCCTGAGCTTTCCTTCCTTGCGGAGGCAGACTGACTTTCCAGGCCCCAGACAGAGAGCGAGCGCTCCAAGGAGCAAAAGAAACCTCAGATGCTGCTCCCTGGGGAATCCTGGCCTTTCAGGCTGTTGGACCCTCCAAGGCAGGCAGCTCCTTCTCACATGCTGAGCTCTCCTGCTTCCCTGACCCTGCTTTGGGCTGTCCTGGACCCCACCCCGGCTGCCAATGGCTTCAGGGGTTACTCCAAGACGGCAGGGGCCCTGCCTGCCCGATCACTGGTGTCCCCCGGGGAGCGTGCAGAAGGTGCTCAGTAAGTACTCAGCTAGTAGATGAGTGGCAGGAGAGGCATGAGCAGTGAGGCAGGCAGGCAGGCAGGCAGGGAGGCAGGCTAGGGAACTCCAGGAAGCTGGGGGGGGGGGGGGGGAGTGAGAGTGCCACTCACAGGTGAGCTCCGCCCACTTAGCCCCAGGGTTGTTGATGTCTCGAAGAGTGAAGCCCCTCAGGCCTTCGTAGAGCAGCTCCCTGTACCGGATTCGGAAGCCCAGGAGGATGCCGTTGACCTTGTCCTCGGCTGGTGGCTACAGGGAAACAGTGAGACATACCTGAGATATGGGGAGCAGCCCCGGGCCACTGTCACCCCACTCTACCCTTTCCCCCATCAGGCCTCCTGTGGCCCCAGAGCAGGGCCTGAGCTGCCATCGGGAAAAGAAGCCAGGAAAACCAGGAGCATTTTTAATTCACAAAGCTTTTCCAATAAGGCTGCTGCCTCACTGTAGCCTTCCCTGGGAGGTGGGAAAGGGCGGGAATCACCATGCCATCATCCTCAACAGAGCAGAAGGCAGGCTCAGAGATGGCAAGGCACTTGGCCCTGGTCACACAGCACTGATGGGGCCTGGACACTCAACTCTGGACACACCAGCCGGGCTTTGTTCAGCAACCCCACCACCTCATCTCCCGGCCTGCTGATCCCTGCTCGCCACCTGGCCCACACTGCCTGGCGTTTTCTGTAAGCTAAGCCCTCTCCTTACTTACTCTTCAGCATATACTGGGCGAATGCATCTGCTTGTGCTACCTGCCTGTCACTTTCTCCTTTGCTTTCTGCTCCCGTCCACAGCTGTGTTGAAGGACAGGCTTTGGGAGAAGCTGGGAACTACTTTTTATGAGGCCTCTTTAAAAAAACCTGCAGAAATGGTTCAGCCTTTTATTAGTTCCTTAATTGCTTCCCTGGCTGCTGAGGGCACTGCCCTGCCCCCCTCGCCAGGTCAGGCCTGTCAACTCCAGCATCCCTGGCTTGTGCAGCAGCACCAGGGCATTTCTGCTTAAGGGGGTGTCCTCTCCCCTCTCTCCAGGAGCCGAATGTCAGTGGCACGTAGGTGCAGGCTGATCCTGAGAAGCAGGGAAGGAACCCATGGCTGTGGAGCAGCTGGAGGTAACCTGCTGATCCCGGGCCGGGCCTCAGAGGACATGGGAGGAGGCTTAAAGGCAGGGCAGCTAGGAGGCTGGTCTCTGAGGTTTCCTATGGTGGTCGTTCCCTATGGTGGTCGTTCCCCAGGCCCTGGCAGAGTAGGCTGTGCCTGCCAGAGAGTGGGCAGCTGGAGGATAGAAGGAAGAGCTTATTTTTCTCCCTGAATGATGAGTTCCCGCTCTCAGTGGTGGGCAGAGGCTGGGTCTCACAGTGACTCAGGGGACTCTGGATTCCCAAGCACTCTTTTCCCTGAGGAGTCAGTGGTCCTCGGTTCATAAACTTGACCCTGCCACTCACAGAGCTGTGTGACCTGGGGCCATGCTATCCCCTCCTGCGTCTCTGTCCTCATCTGCAGTAGGGCAGGTGGCCCCTGGAAGATTTGATTCTCCGGGGAGTAGAACAGCTGTGTGTACTGCGCAGAATGTCCCCTGATGTGCACACCCCTGGATTTCTCATGCATTTATGTGTGCTCTAGGGGGGCCCAGGCAGCCCCACTGGGGACTGTTGGCTTTCTGGTCCCACAGCACAGCCTGTCTGTGTCCTTGGGGGAGATGGGGCCATCCTGCCAGCCCGGCTTACCTGCCATCGGATCAGCACGGAGGTGGTGGTGTGGGGTGTCACGGAGAGGACGGTGGGGGCTTCATCAGGGGCTGTGGAGAGAGGCAGGCAGGTGGCACCTGGGCACTGGAGATTCAGACCCACCCAGAGCCCATGGGACCAGGTCCTGCTGACTTGGAGGTGACAGGCAGCTCCCTCTCATGTCACCCTGTATGCTCAGTGACCCAACTTGTACAGAACAAAGGGCCGGGTGGAGGGAGAGACCCGGCCCGGCCAAACCCAATGGTCCCAGCCAGAGGCAAAAGCAATGCACTTGAATGCCAGGCTGGGTCTGGGCTCCTGAGTCCCTGGAGAGGCCCCTGTGACCTGAGCCTCCCGAGGACTGTGCCCCAGAGAGGAAGGCCCAGTAGCCCAAGGTCCTCTCGTTTGTAGGCCTCTATCCCCAGTGCCCAGGAAGCAGCCAGCCAGCGGGCAGAGACCCATGCGGGAAAGCCACTGACCAGCCTGCAGTGTGGTCAGCGACTCAGAGTCCTCACTGAACTCGCTGTCTCCAATGTCGTTGGTCGCCTTCACTCGGAACTTGTAGGATGTGAAGGGCTTCAGCCTGTGGAGGGAAGCGGGTCCTATGACCAGTTGTCCCAAAAGATCCTGCTCCATGCCTCTGCCCACTGATCTCTTCTTGCTTGGGGAAAGGGAGGCAGAGGTGCTGCCCTTCCACGCAGATGGGGACATTCAGACTCAGAAAGAGCAGAGCCCCCAGGCCAGAGCCCTGGATCATGCCTCTGGGTGTCCTTAGCTGCCACATATTCCCAGGGAGAAATGTTGACCCGGCCCTACCTCAGAAGCCAAATAGTCACAAAAGCACCCAGACTTTCCTCTCTGAGTCTCCCCTTCTTCCCTGCAAGCTGCCCCTCCTTCCCTGAATTTAGTGAACTCAGGAGGGTGGAAGTTCCCAAGAGAGGAGCAGACTCCTCTCTATCAGCTTCCTTTCCTCTCCCAGCAAGTGTCTTTCTTCTTGATTTACGGGGGTGGGGGAGGTGGGCAGGAGAGGATTACTCAAACTTCCGGTCACGTCAACTGGAATGTAAAAAATACAACCACCAGGAATTAAACTGAAGCCAGAGTTTCCGAGGGAAGCTCTGCTCCCCTATTAAAGACGGGAGGAAGCTGCCGGCTGGCTGGGGAGAATCACTAATGAAGGATGGCCTGCGCTTCACTAGAGGGGGAGCACTAGGCTCCAGAAATAATTAAGAGGCAGCCCTAATGGGGTTCCTGAAGAGGGGGAGTGAGGGAGACCAGGACTGAGCTGCAGGGGAGCTTCGGAAGAGCTGGGGCCAGGCTGGGGGGACCTCCGCTGGTGCCCACCCGGGCAGGGGCAAGGGTGGGACACTGCCTCACCTGTCCACAGTGAAGCTGGAGGCGTTGTGGCTCACAGAGGCCGAGTGCAGCGCCCACCTGCCGCCGGGCAGCTCGCGGGTCTGGATGGTGTAGTAGCGCACCGGGGACAGCCCATCGCTGCCCGGCTCCCAGGACAGCAGCACACTTCGAGCCTTCACATCTTCCTGCTGCACCACAGGCTTGCTGGGGGGCTGCGGGCGGTCTGGGGAGGGAGGGGCGGGTGAGCTGCACACCTTGGGCTGGGCTGGAGTCTCTCGGTCGGGAAAGAGGGGCCCAGGCATGGCACCCTCTCCTCACCCCACTTCCCTGCACCAGGGGCCTTGCTGGTCTCACTCCCAGCAGCCAGCGCTGTGTCTCCTGGTCTCTGATTGCTGACCCTGAGGCTCTTAGTGTCCCAGGGGCCAGGACTCCCCAGGCAGCCCTCGCCAAGGACCACAGTGAGGAGCTCTAAATGCCTCAGCGCCTTTGCTCCTGCTGCTACAACTTGTAATGGCCGATGAGGGGGGCTGAGCGGGGGTGGGACTGACTTCATGCCACACCCTCGAGCGCCCTCCTCTCTCCCCAGCCTCCCTTTCCTATGCCCACTGCAGGGATGCTCAGCTGCAGCATGACGGGATGCTCAGCTTCAGCATGACTGGCTCCTGGACTGGATGGTTCTTTGGAGCCAGGGCGTCCTTGCACGGTAGGATGTTTAGCACCTGCCCAACCTCTACCTACTCAGGCCCAGTAGCATCTTCCCCAAGCTTTGACAACCAGGGTCCCACTGGTTTTTCCCGGGAATGTTTTCCAACAAATCACTTTCCCATCAAGTAGGGGGCTCAGGGCTGCTCTGTGGAACTCCAGCTCAGATGGGGCACTAGCAGGGAGTGGCAGCCAAGAGCCCACGCTGCCACCCTGACCTCACCCACCTGGACAAAGCCAGGGGTAGGAAGTGTCACCGATCTCCCTTTAGAAAGCCAGAGCAGCATGAGATCCCAGGGAAGGGAACTCCCAGCTCAGTCTCGGGCCTACAGACCCGTCGCTGACCATGGCTCCAGAGATCAGAGCCCACTTTCCACTTTCCACTCCAGACCAGGGCAACATGATTCATAACCAGCCACCCACTAGGAGGCTCTGAGCACCTGGATCGGTGGGGGGCCCCTCCCCTGACCCCCCAGCCCTCCCCAGCTTCCGCGGGCAGTCACCTCTCTTCTCGGTGGTCACTACTAAGGCCTCGGCGGCCTCTCCCCATCCTTTGCGGGTCTGAGCCGTGATGCGGAACAGGTAGACAGATTCTGGCTTGAGGCCGGAGGCTGTGAACTGGCGCGTGCTCGGGGCCAGCACTTCCACTGCAGCGGTGTTGGCCGTGGTGGCATTGAGCCGATGCGTGATCTGGTAGGCTGGGAGGCAGGAAGGGAAAGCACAGAGCTGGAACGCAGGGCAAGCCGCCCCTGCCTTGGTTGTAGTTTGTCACTGCTACACCCTCACCTGCCACCTGGGGAAGTGTGGGCTCCTGAGGGGCAGGGTGGGGGCCCCCATGTTGGCCCAATGTTGGGAGATGGAGGCTAGGAGAGGCCGGGCCAGCTGATAGGAATCCCAGCCCGGGTCATTCTGATCTAAAGCACACGATTTCCCCCACCGACTGTCTTCCAAGGTGCAGTATTTTCCCAGGGCCGGCATGGACCAAGTGGCCAGAATAGGTGCAGGTCATCCCAGTCACCTTGTGTGTGTGTGTGTGTGTGTGTGTGTGTGTGTGTGCCCACGTGCCCACGTGTGTGTATTTGTCTGTATTCTTTATTTTATTTTATCTAAACATTTTGTGAGATGGAGTCTCACTGTGTTGCCCAGGCTGTGGGTGCCAAGATGTTCCTGCCTCTCCCTCCTGAGTAGCTGGGAATAAGAAGTGCGTGCCTGGCCACACCTTCATGTTGAAGGCGAGGGGCAGAAGGTGTGGGGAAGCAGACTTGCTCAATTTCATGCACTGGCTGCCTTCAGGCTGGGTGTGTCTGTGGGGGCTGGAAGCGTCTGGTCCTCAGCCCCCCTCCCTGTGTGGCAGCTGTTTCTGGGCAGTGAGCATGGCTATACTGAGCTGGCTAGGGACAGCAGTGAGGTTGATGGGATGGCAGCTGCCTGGGCACCGGAGCATTCAGAGGCATGAAGCCAACCAAGGGTCCTTTAGGGATCTGAACTAGACCTTGTCCTCCAGCAAATAATGTGATAGGTGGAACTTCTAGCAGGAGGACTAGGACTCAGATCCCAATCTGAAGGAATGTGGACACTTCTGGGGCCTGCTCTGACTGTGCCCCTTTACAGCTTCTGCCTCCCCCTCCTTCCTGCAGACAGGGCCCAGGAAAGGCATGGGCTTACCCAGGATGATGCCATTGGGGGACGCAGGGGGCTGCCAGATCAGCCGCACTGACGTGGTCCTAACTTCCGGGAACAGGATGCCCATGGGTGGTCCAGGGACTGGAGGGGACAAAGGAAAAGAGGCTGATCGTGCTCTTGATGCCCTCCAGCAGGGCAGCCCGTGGGGTGGAGGGTGACCTATTCCAGCTCAATGAATATTCGAGGCATGCTGCTCCATGCCTGGCACTGGGTTAGGGGCCAGGGACACATACATGAAATCAATGAGATTTGTTCCCTCTAAATAGGTTTTTTTAAATTAACCTTTTTTAGTTAACCTGGTAAACGGGACCTGCCCCGAGTCCATGTTTAGAAGGCCTTGCTCTGACTTCCTCCCTCCCACTGTGAGAGATGACCACGGGGCAGTGCTATCCCCACCCCAAGCCCCTGTGACCCTTCCCTCTGGACTTTGCTCTGGAATCCTGGGGTCCTGGACTCCCTGCCTAGATGGGAGAAGCGTGCTCTCAGGGACTGCAGGGGCCTATTCCCCAGATTCCCGTCTCACGGGCAGGCTGTGTGCCCTTGGACCCAGGCATGGCTCGGGCGGCTGTTCTGGGAGGTGGACAGAGACTGAACGGTGTGCATGAGAGGAGAGGGTGCCAATGGCCTGGTGGGGATGCTCCTTGCTGCACAGAATGCCAAGAAGTCTGAGATTCCTATGCCTGAACTTGGCCTTCCAGGTCACTGTCTGAGTATATTCGTCAAGACAGGAGGATAGAACATATTTCATTGAACAGTTCATTAGCTTGATTCATAATTTTAGAATAGACAGACATGTGGTATTTGGACTTCTTCCTGCACTCTAATTGGACCCTGCAAATGTGGCTGATGGGCCTGAAGTGGGAAGTGGGGAAGGGAGGGTGAGGGATCTAGCAGTCAGCTGTGACCCAAAGCTCTGCTAGGGATGTATGCAGGTGCTGGGCTGCAGCTGCGTTTTTTTCTTCTGGTAGTGGGGATCGAACCTGGGGTTTTCACACTAAGATACACCTCCTGTCCTTTTTTATATTGAGTCAGGGTCTCACTAAGTCACTGTGTGACCCAGGCTGAGCTCAAACTTGCCATCCCCCTGCCTCAGCCCCCCACAGCGCTGAGATTACACACCTGCACTACCATGCCTTGCCCGGTGTCACTATTGTGCAAACAGGACCAAGAGGCTCAAGCCCAGGAAAAAGAAATCATGGCTTTTCCCTTTTCACAGGCTTTACCCAAAGCAAACAGGTGAGAAAGAAACCAGAACTCCGGCCAAGTTCCTGTTCTGTACCCTTGTCCCGAAGAGAGACCAAGAGATGCTCTGGTGTTGTCCAGTGGGGCTGGTGGCCTCTGAGACCCGTCCCCCCGGGCAGGAGGCAGGGGGCCCTCTGCTTGCCCTGGCCCCTGGGATGCAGCCTCACCATCGTCCAGTGTGCGCTCCAGGATTGGGGGCTGGCTGGGGCTGCCGTCGCCGATGCGCGTGAAGGCCAGCACCTGCACCTCGTAGAGCACGTACTTCCCCAGGCCGGTGATCTGTGCACTGCGGGACGCATTGCCTTCCACCAGCCAGAAGCGGGGCTGGGAGTCCGAGTCCTTCTCCTTGTATCTCACCTGCCCGGGTGAGCACAGCAGAGGCCTCAGGCCATGACAGTACTCTTCGGAGCCTCATGCCCTGGATAGTCTGGTCTGGTTTGTCTCAAGGGGGAATGGGGTAGCTGTGCAGCTAATGTACCCTGAGGGCTGGGGACAAAGATGGACCCAGCTGTAGAGCTGGAAGCCCCTTCAGAGAAGAGCGGCTCAGAGAGGGAATGTGCCTTGCTGAAGGTCACACAGCTAGGAGTGATCAAGCTCAACCCACATCTCCTAGCTTCCAGGCCAGGGCTGGACCAGTTGTCAAGGTGCAGATTTAAGCACAGGTCTAGAAGAGCACGGAAACTGCTAAGGTCTGGATTTGGGTTTTCTCCCAAGGGTCCGTGTGTGGGGAGCTTGGTCCTCAGGTGTGGGAGCTGACACAACCTTGAAAAGCGGGGCCTGGTGAGAGCCCTTCAGGTCACGGGGGCCCTGGCCTTGGGTGGGATTAAGACAGATCTCATTTGACTCCTGGGGATTTCCCAAGAGGCGGCTGGGTTGTCACAAAGGCCCCACTCAGCGCTTGCTGGCTTCCTATATGCAGATGTGAGTGCAATGGGATCGCTTCTCCCACACAAGCTGTCACTGTCATTTGCCATGACATTCCCCAGAGCTGAGCCTGTGCAGGCACCGTGTCTGTGAGCCTCATAACTACATTGTGAGCTACATAAACCTCTTTACTTTATAAGTTAGCCAGTCCCAGGTATTTTACTATGGTAATGAAAGCTGACTAATACAAAACCAAAAATCAGGCCCATCAGAGCTATGAGGGAGGCTGGGCCCCCAAAGATCCAGGACTCCGCTGAATGCCTCCCTGCCCATAGGGCGGACTCCCTGGTTGTCATGGTGACTGGTGGATGGGAAGCTGGGAAGATCCCCGTGTCCATGTCCATTGGAGGAGGAAGCAACCCAGAGGGTGACAAGGACCAGATACTTTGAATGGGGGAGCCAGTGCAGGGACCTACCCTCCTCCTCCAGTGACTCACCTTATAGCCCAGTATGAGCCCATTTCGGTCAGCCTCAGGGATTTCATTCCAGCGCACGAGCATGCTGCTGGAGGTGGTGGCCAGTGCCGACACGTTGGTGGGGCCGGAGGATGGGACTGTGGGGGGAAGAAGGGGTGAGAAGGGGGAGCTGAGGACCCACAGCTGGCCCTGCAGTGGTCGGAAGTGAGTAGCAGTCTGCAGGGCTTGGGCAGGAGCCAGTCCAGTGCTGCCTGCTCTATGGCAGAAAGCGTCTTTGGGGTCTCCAATGGGGCTGGGGAACCAGGGAGGCCACTTGAATTTAAAAGGTGCCAGCAAAAGCCACAGGACTGCAAACCACGTGTGGACAAATGAGGGCTGCCTGAGGGCCAGGCCCCTAGGAACCACTGTTATGTTTCCAGAATGTTCCGAGAGCGATTCCTTCCCCTGAAGCTCGTCTCTACCTCCTTCGGGCACCACTGGCTTCAGGGTTAAAGCCGAGGGCAGGAGGTAGGCAGAGTGCCTTGCCACCCACGGAGATGGGCACAGGGATGGGCAGACGCTGAAAGGCGCGCATGGGTGCAGGATGCGCTGCACTGGGCTGAGCACAGAGCAAGCCCCTCAGGCTGTCTTGGACCACAGTCGCAGCCCCATGTGTCCCTGGGGAGAGATGGCACCTGACTCCCGGGTCCTGCCGAGCACCGCTGGGCTCCAGGGCCCACTCCCAATGGCGTTGAAGGCCTGGACCTGCACGCGGTACTCCGTCCACTCCTCCAGGTCCTCGATGGTATACTCCCGCTCCACGCGGTCCGGCACCACGTGGCTCAGGGTCTTCCCGTGGCCGTCAGACCTGCTGTACTTGATCTTGTAGCCCACTGACTCAGGGTTGCCATTGTATTCCATCTCTGGGAGAGGCTGCGGCACACACAGAGGGCAGCGTGTGTGAGGGAGGTCGTCCCGGGCAGAGGACCGCCTGGCAGGGGTGGCAGCCCTCACACCTCTTCCACCCTGAGAGGTGCTCCCACCCCGGCATGGCTTGGGCTCTGCATGTGTCATTTCTGTTGCCCTAAAAGCCCCATCTGCCCAGCCCACATTCCTAGGAGAAGCAGCGGGATCCTCCACTGTGTGCGTTGTTACTGCCTGCCTGGACCTGGTCCTGTCCTGTCCTTTCCTTTCTTTCTCTTCTGCCTTTCATTGGCCTCTTTCCTCCTTTCTTCCCTTTAACAATACTGGGGATTGAATCCCTGGCCCTTTGTATTCTGAGAAAAGGTCTTACTGAATCACTAAATTGCCCAGATCGGACTTGACTTGGTAACCCTCCTGCCCCAGCTTCTCAGAGGCACTGTGATTACAGACATGAGCCACCAGACCCAGCTTTTTGGGGTTTTTTTGTGGTACTGGGGATCAAATCCATGTGCACTCACTCTGCCGCTGAGCTATATCCCCAGCACCTTTTATTTTTTTATTTTGAAATTGCATTTTGTTAAGATGGCCCACACTGGGCTAGAACGTGAGATTTTCCTGCCTCAGCCTCCATGAGTGCTGGGATTACAGACTTGCCCCACCCTGCCTGGTCTGAGTTGATCCTTTTCAGGATACTCGCAGGCCGTCTGTCACCATGCCGATGAGTACAGCCCCCTGGGCTCTCTGCCTCCTCCACTCAGCTCTCCACTCAGGGGCAGCGCACACAGGCCTGAGCCGCCCGACGCCTGCCTCACTCAGGCTCCCCTAGTGGCCTGCGCATGGGGAGAAGGCCCATATGTGCCTCCCACACAGCTGGGCCCCGTCCCTGCCAGGCAGCCCTGCTATCCAGCCAACCTCATTTTCTGGTTGCATTCCCAGCCTCTCCTCTTTTTGTCTGCATCTCAACAGAAGGGAAAGGCAGATTCCTTTCCCGGCCTTAGGGCCAGGCTGGAGTCGCGGTCCCGGTCCCTGGGATGGACCCAGGCACGGCTGGGGAGCAGTGGGGAGCTGAGGCCTGAGGCAGGTGTGGGCAGAGAACCGGCCTCTGCTCACCCGTCTCCCATCTGCCTCCTCAGGGGCTCTGGAGGCCCATGCTCTCCACACCCTGACCCACTGTATCCAGTTCCCCGCTCCAGCCTGGTCTCCCTGCTCTCCACAGACACTCAGCAAAGAGGCCCGAGACCATGAAGATGGCAATCCATGGGCCCGGAGTAGGGCACCCACACCAGCTACAGAGAGGAAGCAGCCACGAGGTACGCGGGCCTGAGAGGAGCTGGCCCTGCCCAGTGCAGCCTCTGCCTTTTTGTCCCCTTGTAACTAGTAGGAGGTCCCTTGTGGTGACAAAAGGGGTGCAGGAGCTCTTTCAAGCCAGCTTTTCTGATGCCAGAGTCCCAAGTTCTCTCAGGAGCCTTACCTAAGAATTCTCTCTCTCTCTCTCTCTCTCTCTCTCTCTCTCTCTCTCTCTCTCTCTCGTGGTGCTAGGGATTTAATCCTGGGACCAGTGACATCTCCAGCCCCCACTCCCTTATTTGTGTTGAAACAAAGTCTTCATGGCCGGGAACTTTTGACCTTCCTGCCTCAGCCTTCTAAGTAGCTGGGAGTGTCTAGGAGTTCTTATTGCTTCCCATGCCTCTTGGGATTCCTGCCTTGTGGGACTCACACTGAGAAACTGCTGGGGTGGGGCCTGGAGAGACAATTTCTTCAGGTCCCCAAATGGTGAGCTGGCAGTGTGCTTGAGGCTAGGGCTGTGGATTTTGGGGTACAGACTCCCTGGGTTGGGGTCTTAGCCCTGCTGTTAACTAGGGGATGTGGGAGGATAATGGGGTTCTGGGCAGCTTGTCTAACCTTTCTCTGCCTCAGTTTCTCCCTCAGCAAAATGGGGACCAGGATCTGTGGGCTATCACAGGCCTGTTGAGAAAGTCGAAGCTTGATGGAATAAAGTGCTGCTAGGGCCCCGGCAGGAGAGGAAGCCTGCGCTGTCAGCACTGCTACCTCCTACAAGGCTGCCTGCACGGAGGCAATGCCCCTCAGCTGACTGCCCTCTCTTGGGCACAGAATGCCGCACAGATGCCTCTGAGCATCAGGCCCTCCACATGGGAGCTGTGTGGCCATGGGAAAGTTCCTAACCTCTCTGAGCCTCACTTCTTCTTGGCTGTACATTGGGATGATAAATGTGAGTTTTGCAAGATTCCTAGGAGGATTAAATGGGGTAAGAAGTTTAAAATGCTTGGCACCTGGCAATGCTCAGTAAACAGCATTTTGTAGCTCCTTCCTCTCATAGGAGGCACTTGTTCCTCCAGCTGAGACTGTCAAACACTTGATCAGGTGTGGCGGTTAGGGTGAAGAGTCAGTGTGAGGGTCTGCTCAGAGCATCTATGGAAGATGCTTCTTCCTGTGTCTGGGTGGATGATGCAGGAGTGACCCTGGGCTCTATGTCTGGTCCCTGGACCCTTCCTCTCTGGCACCATTACCCTGCTCTGCTTCCGGTTGCCATGAACTACAAAGCTGTGCTCCGCCACGCTCTTCTGCCATGATGGTCTCCATGATGGAAACAGCCAACCATGGACTGAATCCCCTTAAAAGTTGAGCCTCTCTTCCTTTAAGTTGTGGGTGTCAGGTATTGTGTCCAGCAATGGGAAACCTAATCCACCAAGTAAGTATGGAAGAAAAGAAAAATTCTAAAAGAATAAAATGCAACTAAAGCAACAGGAGCATAAGTATCAGAGGCCATGGCGGCTCTGCAGGTGGGGATGGTCAAGGGGACACCGCACCCCGAAGTCCTGGAGGGAGCCTCACCATCCATCGGAGCCACAGGCTGGTCTCGCTAGCCGTGCGCAGAGTCACGTTGGCTGGGGCCATGTCAGGAGGTGCCTGGAGGGTCTGGATCTTTCTAGAAGGCTGACTGGGTGGACTGGTGCCCACGATGTTCACCTGACGCATGCGGAAGCTGGGCGGGGCAGAGGGGAGGGGTGAGATGGTGAGAGCAGGACCTCGGAGCTAAACCCTGCTCCATTCCGGGCAGCCCTCCTCTCCACCAGGGGCTTTACCTGTAGTACGTGAAGGGGTTGAGGTCTGGGACCTCCATGGAGCGGGCGTCTGGCTCGTTGCTGAGCTGGTGAAGCAGCAGCCACTCCTCTCCTTCCCCGACCACGCCCACCTGGAAAAGGGGGACCCTCAGACCAGCCCGGCTCCTGGGGGAAAGCTTTGGTCCAGTTCCAGGGCTCACCTGGAGGCACCAAAGGGCACCAGCGTCTTGCCAGGCTGTTAGACATGATGGGAGGTGGAAGTCTGAGACCACCCCGCATCAGAACTACTCGGGAATGGGTTATAAACCCATTCCTAGGTGCTGTTTAGACCCAGTCGGAATTCGTGGGAGAGGTAGTGCCGGAAATCTGTTCCTTTACCAGATTCCCCAGGAGCTTCTCCTAGACACTCTGGGGTGCTTCTAAAAACTTCTCTGTCTCTCAAACCAGTTAAATCTGAACCTAAATTTCTCTTTCTTTGTGTGAGTGTGTAACACTGGTGTTGAAATTCTGACTGTTTCTTGATGATTCCGGGGAGCAGCCAGGGCTGAGAACTCTGGGGTTTAACGGTCTGCAGGCAGCAATGGGATTTTTCAGCAGCTGGTCACTACCCACCCTAGGGGCGCGCGTAGGATGCGAGGTGTTCTCACATGCACAGGTGAGCCGGAGGAGGAGACAGTTTTGGGAGCTGGGGGCATGCTTGGTTGGCATATGGTCTCCAACTTACCATGGCTCGACTTAACAATTTTTTGACTTTAGGATGATGTGAGATCGACATGCATTCAGTAAAAGCCATACTTGAAATTTTGAACATTGTTCTTTTCCTGGGCAGGCCATATATGGCCCAACCTTGCCTCACAGGGCCCACCAGCAGGCTACTACCGTCAGTCCTCTGAGTGCGTTTAAGGTAGGCTTGGCTGGGTTAGGTGTATTAAATGCATTTTTGGTTTGTGGTATTTTCAATTTAGGATGGGCTCACCAGGATGCAAACCCATCCTAAGTCCAGAGCATCTGTGTGTGGCGGCCATGAGAGTCACATGTGAAAAGTGACACTGGAATACATGGATGATCTTGCATTCAGGAGCACAGGGCTGGGGTGGAGGAGCTGTCGGGGTCCCGGCTCCCCTCTGGCAGGCTTTACCTGAGCCTCCACCAGCCAGCGGGAGATGGAAGTCTTCCCATCGTAGCCCGGTCTGAACTGTAAGGTCACTGAGCGGGGACCGATATTGGAAATCCCCAGGTTGGTAGGGGCTCCAGGGAGTTCTGCAGGAGGAGAAAACAGGGCAGGAAAGGAGATCAGGAGATCAGGGGAGCGGGTCCCTCCACATGGAGCAGGACTTTGGGGGTGTTGAGGGGGCTGTCCTAGGAAAGGTCTTGGGAGAAGTGTGGCCAAGATCTCATCTGCCAACACTGCCTGGATCACTGAATCTTACAGGGCACCATGTTCTCACCAGGAGGCTGAGGCCGACTGGGCACTGAGGGGCCTTTGGCAGTTCTGGGTGCAAGTGAAACGCTCGGGAGGGAGCTAGAGGCTGCACGAATCCAAGCTGGGTGCAGAGAGAAACCAAAAGTTTCCACGCCCCCTTCCATCTGCACCCTACCGCAGTCCTTCCACACCACTGTGGCTGCAGGACACAGGAACAGGTTTGGGCAGGGGGGAGGCTGCTGTCTCCCAACCAGGACCTTGGGGCTCTTGGGGGTCAGGGTGAACAGAAAGAGCACAAAGTCTGGAGCTGGACTCTGAGTTGGAATCCAACTCCACCACTTCTAGGCTGTGTGTCTTTAGACAGGGACCGCTCTGTGCCCCAGTAAAATGGAGAATGATATCCTCTGCCTCCAGGTTGCTGAGAGAATCTATGGAGTTGATGTCTATAAAGCACTTGGCTCCAGGCTGGGGAGCAGGACACAGGTATCAGTGTTAGCTATTCCAGGGGTGACAGAAACTCAGGGACCTGAGCCAGCCTAATGGACAGGTCGAGGGGTTCGGTCCAGGTCCAAGCCTTACTGATCTGGACACCACCACATGGTTATCTCATCCAAATCCCCAGGATACAGGAGGGGAAGCTGAGTCACAGAGACTGACAGAAGCAGAGCTGACAGCCCAGGTTGCTTTTGCTGCAATCTCAGGCAACAGGCTGGAATCCAGCTGGACTTTCTGGGTGGCCTCAGTGGGGACTCCTCCTTGGATCACAGATGCCATGGCCTGGTGGGAGCATGGGAGGGGAGCAGTGGAGCAGACGGGACGAGGGCGGAGTCCTCCACCGGGGCATGCTGCGCTCAGACCCGTGGGTGGGGGGAGGCAGCTGCAAGCCCACGGAGCCTCCTTCAGAGACCTGGGGTCACTGGATTCTGCCCGCTCTGGGGAGGCCCAAGGGAAGCGGGAGCTCTGTGTCCTCACAGGAAGGGGCGGCTTCTGGACGGGGTCCCCTGGGGGACCACAGAGAGCACCTCCCTGACCAGAGGGCGCCCACCTGGAGGCACTCCCGAGGAGATGGTGGAGGCTGACACCTGGCCCTGGCCTTTGGCGGTCATGGCGGCCACCTCGATGGTGTAGGTGGTGAGCGCTGTGAGCCCGGTGACGCGGTACTCCAGGGTCACGTTGGGCAGGTAGTGGGTCACTCGGGTGTTGGTTCGGTTGTACTCTTCCCAGGAGATCCGGTACCCTGGAGAGAGCCCAGCGGCGTGAGCCTGGCCAGGACCGCCAGCGGCCTTGACCCCGGTTCCGCTCGGAACTTCTTTCCCAGCTCAACAGTTCAGTCCACATGGGGTGCGAGGGGGGCCCAGGGAGGGGGAGCTGCAGGCACCAGGCCCGGTTCTCAGGTGAAGCACACTGGGAGGCCCCCATGGGGGGATCGTAAGGAGAAGGGCAGGCTGAGCCAGCCCCTTGAGGTCTCAAAGACATTGAGTCCTGAAGACCCAGGTCCAGAGGTACTGGGAGGTGTTACAATCCAAGGTACCAAGAGCCTCCTGAGTGGTTGCTAAGAAAGACTGAGCTGGGCCAGGCCTGGTAGTGCATGCTTGTCATCCCAGCACCATGGGAGGCTGAAGCAGGAGGATCCAAGTTAGCCTGGGCAACTTAGAGACTTGGTAAGACCCTATTTCAAAATAAAAGAAATTTGAAAAGGGCTGGGGATGTAGCAAAGGCTCTGGGTTCAATCCTCAGTACAAAAAAAGAAAGTGCTTGGCTGGCTGGGTGGGCCTGGAGGAAAGCCAGCAGCAGGGAAGGGAGGGAGATGGCCCAGCTGACCCTCCCCACCCCACCCCCTTCAGGAGCACCGCGCTGCCTACCTGTGAGGATGCCATTCTTCTCTCCCGGCTCCTGCCAGCTGACCTTCAGTGAAGTGTCCAGGATGTCACTGAAGCTCAGGTGTCCCACAGGCCCCGGCACTGTTCCCCAAAGGACCACACATCCGGAGTCAATTAGAGCCAGAGCGAGACCACTCCCTGCAAGAGAGCTCGGGGTGCCCCGGTGGGAAGGTGGGGCCGAGGCAGTGGGCTGGTGGGACCTACCATCCTCGTGGGTGCGCACCAGCTGGGGGCTGCTGCGGGGCCCATCCCCAGGTGTGGTGAAGCAGAGCACGGAGGTGAAGTACTCGGTGAACTTCTTCAGGCCAGACACAAAGCCCACATGGATGCTGTCTTGGAAGTTGGGCCTGGCGGTCACCATGGTAACCTCCTCTTCCTGCTCAGGCTCCCAGGCGATCAGCTGAGGAGAGGCCAGCAAGAGGTTGCAGAAGAGGCCGAGCTGTCACCCATGGCCTAGGCCAATCTGCAGTCTCCAGGAGCCTGGGTCTAGCAGTCCCCGTCCCAGGGACAGGAGAGAGTGCAGGAGCCCGCAGACACAGGACCGTGGAGCCTGCTAACACCTGCTCCGCTGTTCGGCCCTGTTCTTGAGCCTCTGACTCCAGGACACGGCAAATCCTCCAAGGGTCTGTCACACCCCAGGAGGAGGCATTTATCAGGACTGACTTCATTATTTGCCAGCCCAGTACAAAACTAAAACCAAGGGACCCCTTGTTCAAAACTTATTTGAAGATGACAGCAGCACTGAATTTAACCAAGGTTGAGGCTTTTCAAGTGCAGAGACCTGGGCCACCACACAACTGCACACCCATGAGGCCAGCCCTTTATTTTACAGATGAGGAAACTGAGGCTCAGGCTGAGTGACTTGCAGTATGTCACACCGCTAGGGGAAGCTGAGGTTCTCTCTTGGATTCCAACCCTAGGCTCTTACACCTTTCTCCCTATGAGCTGGGGCAGCTTCCTCCTTGGAGTTTTCCAAGGGTCATTTCCCATAGAGCCAGGAACTTTAGTCTGTGGGTAATTCTTATTCCCATATACTTGCTCCAAGTTGGGACTTCAATTTCAGACATCACTTAGAGGGGAGGGGTCAGCAAGACACCCCCCACCTGGAAACCCACTGCTTTCTCTCTGAGCGCTCCTCCCTCCTTCTCCCTCCCTCCTCTTTTTCTTCCCTCCCCCTTCCTCCATCCTCCCCCTCCCCTTCCAACTCCCCTCAAGCCTCCTCCTGCTGCTCCTCCTCCTCCTCCTCCTGCCTCCTGCTCTCTCACCTCCTGCTCTTGTTTTCTGGGTCCTTCTTCTGTCTCCAATAATGACAGCTGGTTTCAGAGATTTCCTCATTTATTTGAAGTTGATTAAATAGCAATTAATGGTGAAAAGCTATACATGATGAGTTTTAATAAGCATGAGTATTTATAGATATAAAACAATACCACACCAATGTCTCCCAATTAACTCATGCCTATGACAATGCTTAATCTTCTTTTCAGGGCCGTGTGTTTATAAAGGGTGTTTTGAAATTTAATTGGTATTGTGAAAAGATAGCCTATAGCAAGTTAATTAGACACTAATTAGACCCTAAAAATACAAATCAGAAATACTAAGTGGCATTTAATAAGTATGTTAAATATCCTCTTTATTTTAGTTATCTTGTTTTATAGCAATTAAGTTACTGAACTTCTTTGGAGTAGATGATGAAATAAGCTTAATGTTTCAATTTAATTTAATTAATGTAAATTTGAATTAATTATGCTGTTGGAATTAATTGTATGGTGTGTTCTACAGCAAGTGTAAAATTTGGGTAAATATTATTTTATTGGGCTTACAACAAATACAATTTCTATCATTTAAAAAAATAAAGGAAAAAGAGTGTCTTTACTGGTTCCTTCAAACAGTATTCTGGGCCCTGTCCACAAAAATGACCCATAGGAAGCACACAGGATAATGGAAATGTAGTTTTGAAGACCAGCAATATTGACTCAATGGTCCTACTGTTACACACCTGAGCTTAAGGGGCCAGCAGGGCTTCGGCCTCCTGGGCAGCTTCAGGATACTGACTCTGGGGTAACAAAGTGGAACTGTAAGACAATAAAATTCTCCAGGTCCCCTAGACAGGCAGCTCCCCTTAGAGATTGAAGGCTTGGGAGGGAACCTTATAACTGAGAGCAGTGTTGCTGGTGGGGCACATATGGGTGGGACACAGAATGTGCAGTCAATGTGGAGAGGAAGGATGATCCTGCACTGGAGCACCTGAACCTGAGCCCAGCTCCGTCCTTCACTGTGTGACCCTGGGAAAGTCATTTGTCTTCTCTGAGCCCCAGGAGAGTAAAGGGAAGAATATTGGCCATCTTGCTGGGTCTAGGAATTGATGGTGTACAGAGCTTCTAGCTATTTAAGAAATAAGAGTAGGGAGAAATGTCTCTCTTTCCCCCTCTATCTCTTGGCATTCACATGAATGCCATCAAACATGGTGGAAGGTTATGAAAAATCCTATCAAACATGGTGAAAGGTTATGAAAAAAAAAACAAACCAGTAGGAAACAGTGGGTACTTAAGAGGGGAGAGCTCTGGGGTTGGGTGAAATTGAACCAGGCAGATGGAGAATTGGGATGGGATGGATGCTTTCTGCTATAAGCTTATTTTTTGAATCATACAAATATATTTCCTGTTTAAAAAAGTAAACTAAAAAATTTGAAAAGTAAATTGGATGGGGATTGTTTTCCAAAAGTAGTAAAATGATATGTGCATTTACCCTTTAATCTAGCAATCTCATTTTCAGGAGTCTATTTCAAGGCTATGCTGTGAAGAAGAAAAAGATGTGTGCACAAAGCCAACCACTACTGGTTCGGGTAAAGACCGAAACCCAAAATGTCATCACTGGGGTACAGGTGACCAAACTACATGATGGAGTACACATGGATGCAAAAAATCTAAGGGAGCTCTTCATACAGTGTACTCCCATGGAGTGACTTTCAGGACATATTACAGATGATAGTAATAGTACAGAGCAAGATGGAGAAAGCATGGAACATACACTGTCACTTATCTAAGGAGGAAGGGATACAAATATATGCACGTACCTGCTTATATTAAAGAAATGGAAAGAAAAGGCCAAGCCAAATCATCAAAAAGCAGTTCAACCTCTAGGGGAGCAAGAGGGTCTGGAATTTGCTTTGCAGATTTGATTTTTGGATCCATGCAAATATTCTACATAATTATAGAACAAAATTAAATTTAAAAAATCAATCCCCCAAAATTGAAAACAAAATGAAGTAAATGAACCTAACAGGGTATTGAGCTGTAGCGAAATTACACCGAGAGAAACTATTTCAAAAGACATTGTAGCACAGCCCTGTGAAGCATATCCCTCCTGGGACAGATCCTGAGAACGGAAAGGACTGCAGATAATCTGAGACTATTTTCAGTAATTATCATGTTCATATTACTATTCTGAAACTTGTGTGTGTCTGTGGGATGAAGTAGGTGGGTAATTATGCTGCTGGTGTAGGAACTGGATTTTCAGTATGGAGAAAAGAATAAAGACAAATCCAATGAGATTATTAAAAAGCTTGTAGTCCTGAGATGGAATGGGGAGTTTCAATACGTGTTTTATCTTTAAAAAAGAAAAATTTCTTCCTAACAACCTATTAACAGGGTCTAGAAAGAGCAACAATTCCTGGAGCACTGCAAGTCCACTCCAAGTACTCCTTTTCTTTTTTTTTGGTACCGGGGATCATACTCGGGACCTTGCACTTGTGAGGCAGGCAGCAGAACTGCTGAGCTAAATCCCAGCCCTCTTTTCTTTTTTTCCTTCCTTCCTTCCTTTTGTTCTTTCTTTCATTCATTCTTTCACAGTACTGCAGATTAAACCCAGGGTCTTCATACTGATCTCCACTCCCACCTCTTTTTTATTTTTATTTTAAAATTTGAGACAGGATCTTGCTAAATTATCTAGGCTTGTGTTGAATTTGCAGTCCTCCTGCCTCAGCCTCTTAGAGTGCTGGGATTTCAGCAAGCTTAACTATCATTTCCTTCTAAAACAAACCAGAGCTCCTGGAAGAGCTGGCTGATCCCAGGCCATGAAGGGAATTTACATATCTTAGAACACCTTGTCTTATCAGGAAGCAAGAAAGTTATTCAAGGCTCCCGGGAGTCATGTTAGAAAGGACTCATGAGCCAACTAGAAGGGGGCAGTGAAGGGCTAATTTGGCATCACTAAGAATAACACAGGCAGTGAAACTGAAACTGCCATATCAGATGGGTTAAAAAAATTCTTAAGTCATAACAATACTAGCAGAAGCAAACAAAACCAAAAAACACCTCCCTCCAACCCAAATTTACCTGTCACCCAAGAAGATATGTACTAAGAAACTAATTCATCATATTGAAAATTGGTAAATAATGGAAAAGAATGGAGCATTTATCATGGTTTTCCTAAATGAACCAAATATTCAGGTAGCCAAAAGGTTCATAAAGGGAATAGTTTTTTTGTTTTTTTTTTCCAAAAAGGCATTACAAGTTGGGTGTGGTGATGCGCACCTGTAATCCTAGCATTCTCAGAGGCTGAGGCAGGAAGATTGCAGCTTTGAGGCTAACCTGGATAATTCAGCAACTTAACAAGACCCTGTCTCAAAAAAAGGGAAGGGGGCTGGGCATGTGGCTCAGAGTGCAGATCCTGGCTTCAATCCCCAGTACCACAAAATTTTTTTAAAAAAGCATTTCAGCTAATGAATAAAGACATTATATTTGACAGTCTCTGTTTTGCAGCAGCTATTGAAATAAAAGACCACACAAGGACTGTCAAGGCCCACCAATGTCACAATATCACAATAAGAGAGACAACCAGATTTTGTGCCTTCTCATGGAAATACAAACCACCATCTAGGAAGCAATATATATATATATTTTGGTACTGGGGATTGAACTCGGGTCCTTGCGCCTGTGCAGCAGGCGGCAAAACCACTGAGCTGAATCCCTGGCCCTAGGAAGTAATATTTTTAAAAAATCCTCAAACTTTAATCTGATCAGCCTCCTGCTCCACATTCCAATTTACCGCAAATACGGTGTTCAGGGGAATGTGTTAAGTGACCCCGTGGGGATGCAATCAGCAAAATCCAGGCTGTGGAAAATTCTATGGGGCAAATGACTAAGCTTCTTCACTAAATAAATTACAAGAAAAATGGGAGAAAAGGGGATGAGAGAGAGGGAGAGAGAGAAGGAGAGAGAGAGAATCTATAGATTAACTGAGGCCTTAAAAAAAAACCCCAACCGATTGCAATCATGTGGACTTCATTTAGATCTCGGAGCAAATAAACAAACCAGCGGCAGAAATAACGTGGCAAAGACATTTGAAGGCTGGCTGGATGTCTAATGACGTTAAAGGGACTGGTGATATTTTTAGGCATGCTAATGATAATGTGGTTATTGTGGTTTTGTTTTAAATAGAGACTTTATCTGTAATCTTTCTCTACAGAAGCATTTAAGGATGACATGATACATTGTCTGGGATTATCTCCAACCATTCCAGGGGAGAGGCAGAGAGGAGGGAACAGGTGCAAGCTGTTAGCTGCGAAAGTCAGACTGGGAATCAGGGTGTTTATAAGAGCTTTCCTTCTACTTTGATAGATGTTGAGATGTTTGACAATTTCCAGAATTAAAAGGGTGGGGGGACATCCATTTTTATTTTTTTCTTTTGGTACCAGGGATTGAACTCCGGACCTTGCGCTTTCGAGGCAGGTGGTTGAACCACTGAGCTAAATTGCCGGCCCAGTCTTTATTTTTTGAGACAGGATTTTCCTACGTTGCCCAGGCTGGCCTCGAACTTGTCATCTACCTGCCTCAACCTCCCAAGTAGGTGGGAATGCAGGTGTTTGCCACCACGCCCATGTTTTCTTTTTAATATGAGAAAGCGCAAGCTCTGGTTTGAATCTGAGTTTTGGCACTTATTGTCCTTGGACAAGTGACTTCCCTTTTGTGCCTCAGATTCTTCCTCTGGAAAATTGAGTGCATGATCATAATACTTATTATATCTTAGTATTCTTGCGCAGGATGCAAGAGAAAACAGTGCCGCAGATAGCATGTGCCTGGCACATGGGAGGTACCCCGTAAGTATGACCTCCTCTTATTCTTCCTCCAGCTCCTGCGCTGGGAATATTGGACACCTCATTTCCACTGGTCTGCCCTGAGCACCTACTGAATGTGAGGCACTGACCGGGCCTGGGAATCAGAGGGTTGGGGGGACTTATCCAGTCTCCTCCCACTGTGGGTCACCATGGGCCACTGTTCTACTTGTCCTGGCCTTTGCTGTTTGCCTTAGAAGTTTGTAGCTCAGTACTCCCATATGTACAATAAAACTTGTGCTTATACTTGGCTTTGAGAGGCTAATGGTTCCCAGCTCAGTTCCCGTGCTCTAGCTGTTCTGGCCTCCTCCTTCCCTCCCCTGCCTTCCCTCAAGTCCCAATTAGGAGTCTGTGCCAGCTAACTAGCACTGGCACGCTGGGCTGCAGCACCTGGCCCAGGGAAGCTCGGTGGCCTTGGGTTGGCTGCCTTCCTGGGAGTGAGGGAGCTGTGGCTGGGGTGGGTCCACGCAGCTCTGGACCTGCCCTTGTTTGCTTGCAGTATAAGCGGAAAATTGGACTCGACACTGCAACTCATTCCTTTTCTGTCCAGCCTCCCCTGCCTTGCAGTAATCAAGGCTAAGGCTGCTTGTCTTAGGGTTGATCTTGGTGATAGCCCGTGTGGTACAAGCAGCGCAGAGGGGCACAGGAGACTTCAGGATGTGACTGCAGTTACCTCAAGGTCATCAGGTCCTTGGGCTCAAACCCAGAGCCTGCACTCTCTCCCAGTCCTCCCTGGCTTTCCAGGGCTACACATAGCCCTCAAATAATCAGCCTCCATTCCCTTATTTAGAGGGAGCGCCACATCCGGAGGGAGCAGGAAGCAACTGGCACTGTACCAAGTTGCTGGGGGCAGGCACTACTCCTTGAAATATTGAATAGACCACGCACGTGTGATGTGCCTTCAGTTCTCGCAGGGAAGGGTGGACACGGGGCTTCTTGTTCGAGATGCAGGTCTGGGATCCCAGCCAGGGTTGGGTTCCAGGAAAGGGTGGTTGAGAAGCCCTGAGTTGCAGTCACAACTGTGGCACATTTACTATTCTACTGACAACTGCTATAGTATCAGTTGTTATGGGCTGAATCTGCATCCTCACATCCTAACCCCAGCACCTCAGGACGTCCATATTGGGAGACAGGGCCCTTAGAGGGGCGATAAAAGTTAATGAGGCCCCTAGGGCAGGCCCTAATCCAATAGGACCAGTGTCTTTACAGAAGAGGTGGTGATCAGGCTGCAGACACTCACGAGGGAACACAAAGGGAGCAGGCGGCTACCCACGAGCCAAGGGTAGAGGCCGCACAAGAAGCCAAATCTGTTGACACCTTGATCCTAGACTTCAGTTCCGGGGAGAACATTTACTTCTGTTGTTTAAGCCACCACTTTGTCACTGCAGGTTGAGCAAACAAATGCACGGCTACTGCCAAAATCATTTTCTGAGTGCTTGTTATGTGTTTGTACTCTATTCGACACAACGTTGAATACAGTACAGACATCATCTCATATAATCCTCATATCATTCCCATTCCTCAGTGAGGAAACCAAATTTTAGTTCTCCAGCAGCCCGCTGTGTGTGTATAGTAGATGCTCAACAAATATTTGTGGAAAGAGAAGCACAGCCATGTTAAAGACCTTGCCCAGGTAGCTAGGCTGAGCTGAAGCCAGGATTTTAGCCCAAGTTTGCCTGTGTCTTGCACCCTTTACCACATGCAGCCCGAGGACCTGCCCCAGTAGGGTGCCCATGGGAGCTATGGGTGGTGTAGGAAGTGCAGGTTGGGTTTTCCCGTTGGATCCTGGCTATAGCAGGTGTTCTGGGCCCAAGTAAACCTGGCTTGTTTAGGGCTCAGTGTCACTGCAGAGGCCTTTTGCATTGCCACAGCTGGGCCCTGGCCACACTCCCTGAGGCCTTTGTGTGGCCTTGCAGAAAGTGTGTGTGCCCTCTGCTTGGCTTGAGCCCAGGAGTTCAGACAGAGGGGATCCCTCCTGCTCCTCCTGTGCCTTCCCTGCATGCCCCAGACCCTCACGGCTTCCTTCTGGGGCATGGGGACCCCACATACCTTGTAGCCCTGGTTGATGCCATTGATGAACTGGGGGCTGGGGGCGTTCCAGGTGAAGCGGATGGCCGTGGAATTGGTGGCTTCGGCATGCACGTTGCCCGGCGGGACCGTGGGAACTTGAGGAAATCAAGAGACAGGGTGGGGGGAGGGGTCCCTCAGTCTGCTTTGCCCAGTTCAATAGAGCAAACACGGGGACGGGGACCTGTAGACTGCACTTTGCCACCCCCTGCAACTGCTCCTTGCCATGTAGACTCGAGGTGCCCTTTTCTAGATCGTGGGTCAGTTCAGGTTCAATAAACCTGGCCTGGCTCACTGCCTGGGGCACTGAGAAAGTGATGGCTACGCAAACATCATGTGGCCTGCTGGGGTGGGTGGGTCTCAGGCAGAACACAAAAGGCAAAGGTGTGGTGATCCCATCCGTGTGAATCTGTATTTATTTATTTATTTATTTATTTATTTTTGGTACCAGGGATTGAACTCAGGACCTTGTGCTTTCGAGGTAGGTGTGGTGCCACTGAGCTACATCCCCAGGCCTCATGTGAATCTTCTACCCCACCCTGACTCTTCTTCCTCTTCCCCTCTGCTCCCCACCACGTGGGAGCTGCACACATGGTGGAGATTCTACCCAGGCATTACATCAAGGGCTTAGACAAAGCCAGCAACTCAGTGTAGGCACTGAGAACGGGGCAGGCAGAAGACGTAGCAGGCACTAGGCCTGGAGGAAGGGCCGCACCGCTGCTTCAAGGCCACAGTCTCTACCCACCTCCCTGCAGCGTCCACTCGGTGACCTTGCTGCTGTAGACGCCCAGGCCGGCACTATTGTAGGCGGCCACTTCGATCTCGTAGTTGGTCCAGATGATGAGGTCCTCTAGCAACAGGTTGTTGACGTCAGCATCTGTGATATTCTTAAACTGGTACCCAACAGGCAGCCCGGCCAGGCAGTACCTAGGGCAGTGATGGCAAACCTTTTAGAGGTTTCAGTGATGTAAACAGCCCCATGTGGCATGCGTGCCCTAGGTTCGCCACCACTGACCTAGGGGAAGAGGGGAGGGTCGGGCCCAGGAAATGGTCTAGAGTGGCACTGCCCACTAGAACGTTCTGTGGCGGTGGGAGTGCTGCACATCTGTGCTGCCCCAGAGGGGAGCTGCTAGCACAGGGGGATGTCGAGCACCTAAGATGTGCTTAGTGCAGCTGAGGAAGTGATCTGGATGCTGGTGTATTTCTTTTTCTTTTTCTTTTTTTTTTGGTACCGGGGATCGAACTCAGGTCCTTGCGCTTGGGCAGCAGGCGGCGAAACCACTGAGCTAAACCCCTGGGCCCTGGTGTATTTCTAATTGGTATAAAGCACCCTAAGTGACTGGTGCCGTACCTTCCCAGGTGATGTAGGCCTAAGGGCTGTGTCATGACTTTTCTTTTCTTTTTTTTTTTAAATAACTTTATCATCAAACACACACACATACAAAAAATTAAAACCATTCAAAGAAGAACAATGCAAGGGAAAAAAACTACAATAATATCCAAATACAGTAGAACTCAACCAAAAAAAACCTGAAAAACACTTAAACATTTTTCCATATAACTTAAAAAAGCATCTCAAGCACCAACAAGACACCAGAGGATGTGATTTGTTTCAGAAAGGTCCCCAAAACCAACACTGAACAAATAATGATCTGGAAAAAACCTCTAGTTAGCTAGCAGACTCCTCATAAACCAAACTTCTCCCTAATTTAAATTTCAATACAGTCATATGACACGTGATGGAAACACAATCCGAGAAATATATTATTAGGCCATTTCATCCGTGTGTACCCTTATTTACACTTTCAGTTTCTCACACTACAGAAACTATTTGCTATTTACACATGTGTGTCCTATTTATTTCACTTAACAGGATGCCTTCAATACTCATCCATTTAGCTATAAATGTCTCTAGTTTCTTGTTCTTTATGGCTGAGTAGTACTCCATTTTATTAAAAAAACCACATCTTCTTTATCCAGTCTCCAGTTGATGGGCACTTGGGCTCTTTCCAAGCTTTAGCTATTATGAACTGTGCAGCTAAAAACATGGGTGCACATATATCACTGTGGTAAGATTCTTTTAATTCTTTTGTGAAGATACCCAGCAAGGGGATAGCTGGGTTGACTGGGACCTCTAATGATTTTTCTTTTTAATGGGGGAGAGGACGTGACTAGGATGGCTGAGCAGGGATGCTCAGGTCTCCCAGGGCCCAGCGTCTGAAGGTCATTGGCAGGAGACTGGTTCCCAATGCTGGGCTCCTTCTCTTCCTCCCTCTAGGATAGTGGCTCCCTTGCTGAGGTGGAATGAAAATATCTAAAGCTGCCTGCACTAACCACATCTACTTTCCCGGAAAACAACTCGGGATGACAGAGAGATGGGTTTGTAAACGCAAATGTAGGAGTCATGCACAGAGGACAGATAAGTTACAGGAAAACTACAATGCAGACAGGCCTCAGGGTCTGATGATTGCCAAATTAGAGCCCCAAACACATCAGTACTTTCTAACACTCCACAGCACCGGCTCTCCAGACCTCAGCGTGCACTGGAACCATCTGAAGTCTTAGTAAAACAGACCTATGGCCTGTCCCGTTTCCTACCCTGCAGGTCTTGGATGGGATCGGAGAGTTTACATTTCTGAATGGCACTCAGGTGGTACAAATTCTGCTGGCCCAGGGACCATGCTTTGAGAACAACAGCCCTTTATTTTAGGATTAAATACAAACTCACAGCAAAACTAACTGATCAGGGAGCAGACAGACCAACAATAGTGTCCTCCAACTTTGGGGGATCCCAGCACCCACAAGGCAGGAAAGAGATCCAGGGTGTGGCCCACCACTGTGTCCAGCCAGGATTCAGAACATGCGTAAGCATTTTCAGTAATTTCAGATGTTGAGCTATTTATGAATACTGCATTTAGGTAACCCTTTGTAGCTTTTATGTTACTGGCATAGTAATCCTCAGTCAAATATAACAATAAAAGAGCCATGGATTTAGCTCAGTGGTTCCACCACCTGCCTCGCAAGCGCAAGGTCCTGAGTTCAATCCCCAGTACCAAAAAAAAAAAATCTATCTATCTATAAAACAATAAAAGTCTACAGAACTGGACTTGTTTTCCAGCAATGACCAAAGAAAGGACTTTCACTTTTCATTCGATTCTTGCCCTCTTAGTGTCTGCACTCACAGGCTGTGCGTCTGGTTGAGACGGAACATTCTGGGTTCCCCAGGCCGCTGGCGCCTGGGACAATGGCCTTTTCCCTCTCCTGTCTCCCCCGTCAGCCCTGGCACAGCAGCCTTGGCTTCCACTGAGCCTTGAGATTATACCATGTTCTTTCTCAACCACTGCTGCTGGTTCCCAAGGCTCTCGCTGAAGGAAGTGGTTTTGGATGTCTAGCCCAAGTCCTTCCTGCCACAGTGTGGGCACTCTCGTGGCCCGGTCCTTTTTAGATGGAGAGGACCCGCTGTGCATTTGCAGTTTGCCACCCACTTCCGGTGCCTACCGCCATTCCTTGCTCCTGGGGTCAGGATGCCCTCCTGTCCCCAGGTGGACGCCTACCTGATGATGTAGCCCTTGAGGATGCCGTTCTGGTGGCTCTCAGGAGGTGGCTGCCACTGGATCATGATGGACTGGTTGGTTCGTCCACTGGCGATGACATTCTGGGGAGGGGCCGTGGGAGGCTCCTCGGGGAGGGAGACCCTGAATCAGAAAATAGAGTGAATGGACCGTTCACTCACTCTCTGGGGACAACACAGGCATTTAACAGGAAGGGAGGAGGGCAACCCTGCCCTGTTGTCTCTGGATGATTCTGCACTCTGGCTGTGTGACCCTTAACCTCTCTGAGTTTATTTACAAAAAAGTATATTGGCTGCCTTACAGGACTGGTTGAGTATCAAATGCCTCTCTCTCTATCTGTCTATCATCTGTGTATGTATTAAAAACACTACAAAACCCCGAATGTGCGTATTTTTGGTGCAGTTGAGGGACATGGTCCTCAGTTTCCCATTTGTCAAAGCAGCTACAGTTGGGGTGGATGAGGTCAGGGGTATTTTGGAGAGAGGAGTCTCAGGTAGTTGCTTCCCATTGGCCAGCTGCTGATGTGCTTGACTGGGCCTCCTTCACTGAGCAGCTGAGCGGCAGGTGGGGCGGTGGATCGCAGGTGGGGCCCTGGAGCCCAGCGGCGCTTCTCTCTCTGGCACTGCTGGGGAATGCAGTGTTCCGCCTGAAGTGTATTTTTCACCTCACTGACACTTATCCATTAAAAACAAAAGTTAATTATTTCTGATGGATGCCTTTCCCTCTGTTTATTCCGATGCGTTTGCATCCTGACGGATAGCGTTCCTAACAGTCTTCGGGAAGGCCAGAGTCGGGCTGATTTAATCTTTCCCATGGTGACTAGGATGATCAGCCCTGAGAGAAAGTGGAACCAGTGGTGCACAGCGAGGCCGCAGGGCTGGGGAAGGCAGGTGTTGGGCTTTCCAGACAGGTTCCCCTGGTGGGGATTCTGTGGCTCTGGAAGGGCTGGGAGCAGGCAGGTTAGGTCTGTTGTTCACTGTGTCGCCTGCAGGGGGCCACGCATAGGTGCTCAAGAAATAGTGAAGGACGGGCGCTATGGTCACACGTGACCTCTGGCACAGCCTTTCTGACCTCCTGGATGACATTTTCCTTCCGGCCAGAGGTGGCTGCTTGGTCTACAGGGCTGGCTGGCAGAATGCACCTTCTGCTAAACGGGTGTGGCACTGGGACGTGGATTACCTGTTGTGATACTCAATGTCCACCGTTTTGTAAGCGGTTTGCTAGCGCCCGCCCAGAGCCTGGTATCATGTGTGGCACTGGATATGGACCCTCGCGAGACCCCGCCCCCAGCTCCGTGTCCTTTGACAAGGGTGGCAGCACAAGGAGCTGTGGAGCAGGAAGAGGCAAGTTCTGAGGTCGTAGGGCACACCGTCACAGGCCGACTCTCCTCGGGGGTTAGGGTTACCATGTGCCACGTTCTGCCCACCGCTCTCTTCCTATGCCGTCTCCCTTCTCATGCTGTCCCTGAGCAAGAGCCTGGAGTCTACGGGGTGGAGACTGAAGCCTGGAGGGGCAGAGACACTGAGCCAGACTTGCCCTGTGGCCCCATTCCCTTGTCACGCTGGTCAGCAGCAGGTGGGCCCCTGTGGCCCCAGCAGGAGTGGCCACTCCCCTCACCTCTCGGTGTCCTTGCTGAACTGTCCTTTGCCCACATCGTTGACGGCACAGAGACGGAACTGGTAGGAGCGGGCGGGAACCAAGCCCTTGACCATCACTGAGGTGGCTTCCGGGTCCACACTGGCCAGGAGTGTGGTCCAGGGGGCATCTGCGGGGACAGCGGGAGGGGCGGAGGTGGGCGTCCTGCGGGGACAGGATGTGCTCTCATCCTTCCCTCCCAGCAGGAGTCCAGCACCCTCTGGGCTGGCAGGAGAGTGAGGGCCTCCCTACCACATATTTCCTCTGGGCCCCACCAGCCCGTGTGACTTCCAGGGCTGGAGGGCCTGCGGGGGAAGCAGGGGCTCATGGGAACTAAGACCTACATCTTTTCCCCTGAAACCGATGAGCACAGGGAAACCTATGAAAATCACCATTCAGGTTATACCTGCTAATTCTGAAGTTCACAGCCTGGGCCCTCGGAGAAATAAAAATAAAAAATAAGAATAAAAATAATAACCATTGTCTCTGAGGTCAGTGCTCTGCCAAGCCCTGCTTTAAGCACCTCCTGCACACTGCTTCTTGGGCTGTCTGTCACAGGGACCCACCTGACAGGCAGAGGCCACTGTTCCCTCTACAGCTGAGGAAGCCCAGGCTGCTCAGAGGCCTGGAGGTGGGGAGTGGGGACCCAGCCCAGGCTGCTACCCACCCCCTTGTCCCTGTGACCCCAGGGACCTTACTGTTCTCCGACATCTCCAGGACATAGCGGATCAGGGGGCTGTTCCCATCAAAGGGCTTGGCCCATGTCAAGTTGATGGCCCGTCTCTCTGCGGTGCTGAGTGTGGCCACCGGGTGCTCAGGGGCGTGGGGCAGTTGCCTGGAGGAGAGATCAGTATGGGGGAGCTGCCCCAGGGGTCTGTGGTCACGTGACAGCAACACCAAGGACTCGGTTGGTACAGATGCAGGATATGGCACCCGGCCACCCACCTGCAGATCCCTCCCTTGGGAACGGAACTCAGGGGTCTGAGCCCTACTCGGTGCCCCTGCTCCTGACAGGGGGTCTCTGTGAGCTGACGGAGGGGCCTAGAAGGATGCTTAGGATGAGAGCCGTGCTCCCCAACCTTTTATGGCACCAGAGGCTGGTTCTGTGCAAGACAATTTTTCCAGGGACCAGGCTGGGCTATGTGTGGGGGCGATGGTTTCACGATTAGATTCTCATAAGAAGAACAACTAGATCCCACATCTGCACGGCTCACAGTAGGGTCCAAGCTCCTGTGAGAATCTAATGCTTCCCCTGATCTGACAGGAGGCGGAGCTCAGGCAGGGACACCAGCATGGGGAGCAGCTGAAGACACAGAAAGCTCCACCCCCACCTAGGAGACCTGGACAGGCCCACGTCACACAGGCCCTTGTGCTGTGACAGAGGGAGCGGGCTGGCTGCCCTTACCTGACTCGAAGGTGGGCACTGCGGGAGTCATTGCCACCGGCAGAGAGCACCCGGCAGGTGTACGTGCCAATGTCCCCTGACCATGTCTGTGTGATGTGCAGGGAGCCGTTTTTGTCCAGGCGGATTCTCGGGTTGCTCTCCATGGTCAGGGTGGCCCCATCCTTCTCCCACACGTACCTAAGAGGGGGAGCAGGAAGTGCCAGTTAGGGGAGAGAGAGAGAGAGTTGAGGAGGATGTCCAAAGCTCCTCCTGGAAAGAGCACACCAAAGACAGGCAGGGGACAGTCCCAGGCCACAGTGGCTCCTCTGGGGCTTGTCTGGCTGGGTAGGAAACGGGCCCTGGAGAGAAGGCCTCGGAGGGTGGGAGCCTAGGAGTCCATCATCTTTGCAGAGGGTGTGGAGTGCAGGAGCGGTCACACATTAAGTCATTATCGGTCGTTTACACCTGCAGTTCAGGCCCAGGTCAAAGCATTGTTGCTTTTGGCAAGAAGCCACTGCAAAACAGCCAGCATAAAAGAGCCAGCAAAGGGAGTGCTCCCGAAGAGGTGAAAAGATTACGGATGGAAAAAGAATTAAAGTTTCCGCATAGACTACATTTTGGAATTAGTTTTATGAGGAAAATCATTAGATCAATGCATCACTGTGACAAATTGACTTTAGTGTCCAAAAAATCACTTTAGCTTCGGTCAGTCAGTACAAAGGGGAACTTGAAAAATTACACGCACACCAGTGCCTGACAATAAGAAATATCTCCTTTGGAATTGTTCTGGAGGAAATACAGCCATTATCATTGTCATGCACACACTCGGAGACCTGGCCCTGCCCGGGGAGGGTCTGTGCTGTCCTCCCTGGAGAGTGGCCTGGGCTCTCAGCACAAGGGTGACGGAGGAACGGGGTCATGACTGAGACCCCCGTCACCTGCAGGACAGGCGGGGCTGTGAGCCAAGGGTCCTAGGACTACCTGGGGTTAGAGGATGTCAGATTGTTAGCAAGAGTGAGTCTGTAATATGGTTCAGCTGAGTTTAAAAGGAAAAAACAAGGAAAAATAAAGTCCACCTTAAAAAAAAAAGAAAAGGAAAAGGAAAAGCACAAAGAAAACTCAGCAGTTTTCCAGCACTGGGGCACCATGGTGAACGTGTGTGAATCTGATCGTCCCGTGGACAGGTGGTGGATGGTGACGCTGCTGTGCTTGTAGTCAGACTCCCAGTTCAAAGGCTGCCTCTGCCAAGTATTAGCTTTGTGATCTTGGGTTAGGTGATGTAATTTTGCTGTGGCTCAGTTTCTCATCTGTAACTCGAGGGAATCAATACCACCCACTCATAAGGTTACTATAAGGATTGTGGAGCTAAAGTGTTTGGGTAGTGCCTGAAATGTGGTCCATGGTCAACGGAGGTTAGCTATCAACCTTTTTACTGACATAGCACATGTACATCAATGATTTCTAGTGATCTACCCATTGATGGGTAGATCAATGGGTAGATCTATCCATTGATTGAGTTGCTCAATGGGTGGATCAACTCATCCATCCATCCATCCATCCATCCTTCCTTCCTTCCTTCCATCCATCCTGTCTTTAAAGTTATCTTTTCCACTCAACAAAATATCATGTACTCTCTTCTAAAATTAAAAATAAATTTTTTGAACCAGAGTCTCACTACATAATTCAGGCCATCCTTGAACTCACTATGGAGCCCAGGCTGGTCTGAAACAGCAGTTCTCTTGCCTCAGACTCCCAAGTGCTGGGATTACAGGCATGTGCCACCATGCCCGGCTTCATATACTCTTTTTATTGTGACATTTCTACACCGTGTTTCTTTTTTTAAATCAGATGCAAGATGTCTTAATGAGAAATCATTTAACTGATTTCCTAATATTGGATGTACAGTTTAGCTTCTTTTTTTTTTCCAGATATCACAGCTAATGCTGTGCTGAACATCCTTTTGGCAAAATACTTCCACACTTTCCCAGCTGCTGTCTCAAGGACAAATTATCAGCAGTAAAATTGGTGAGTTAATTTTTAAGGCCTTTCCAATGTATTTTAACAAATCCACAACAATAATCACCTTCCACTCATCTCCTTGCCAACATTCAGAGGATGGGCAAAATTGTCCTTAAAAGCAAGTCTAGTGGCAAAGAGTAACTCCTGCTTTAAAAACACCCTAAGGCAAGCAGACATTCTTTGCTTCAGAAAGCATGAGAAACCTGCAAAATGCATGTGCCAAAGCCGCTGAAATCTAATTACTTGATCTAATTAGAAATACAAGGGCTAGGGCTGGGGATTTAGCTCAGTGGTTCCGCTGCCTACCCCGCAAGTGCAAGGTCCCGAATTCGATCCCCGGTACCAAAAAAAAAAAAAAAAAAGAAAAGAAAAAAGAAAGAAAGAAATACAGGGGCTAGAAGAACAAGTTAACCCCAGAAGAAAGTAGCTAGCCAAATTCAGAATGTGGGTTACTCTATGTGGGGTCAGCAAACATGGCCGACTGCTTGTTTGTATAAATAGTTTTAGTGCAACACAGACATGACCACTTGTTAACATATTGCCTATGGTTGCTTTTGTGCTACAGAGTCGAGTGATTATGACAGTCTACAGTTCTTATAAGCTTAAAATATTTACTATCTGGTCTTTTACAGAAACAGTGCTGACCTCTCTGTCTTATAGAACCTGGTTTCTCCAACAAATCAATTACATGAATACAAAACAAAACTAAAAGCAAAAAATAAAGATGAAAATGAAAATAAAGGAGCCCGCTCAACGAATGGTGCTGGAACAACTGGACATCTATGTGTGGAAAATGACTAGTCACAGACCTCACATTGTTTCCCAAAATTAATTAAAAATAGTATGGCATGGAGGTGCATGCCTGACATCCCAACACTCTGGGAAGCTATGGCAGGAGGATCACAAATTGTAGCCCAGCCTGGACAACTCTGCAACTTAATAAAATCTTACCTCAAAATAAAAAACAAAAAAACGGCGTGGGGTGTGGCTCAGTGTGGAGGCCCTGAGTTCAATCCCCAGGACCACCACCACCAAAAAAAAAAAAAAGGATCACAGGCCTAAATATATGATGCAGAGCTCTAGAACTCCTAGAAGGCAATGCAGAGAAAATCTAGAAGGACTTAGGCACTGATGTTTCAGATACAACACCAAAGGCATGATCCATGGAAGAAAGAAATGATAAACTGGACTTCATTAAAATTAAAAATTTCTGGTTTTGAATAGATACTATCAAGAGAATAAAAGAGAAGCCACAGACTAGGAGGATGTAGGTGGACAACAAACTTCTGATAAAGGACTATTAACCCAAATATAAAGAGAACTCTTAAAACTCAACCATAGGAGAAGAAGCAAACCCTCCCCAACCAAGATGCACAGAAGGCAAACATGTATATGAAAAGATGATCCACAGCCGAGTGTGGTGGCCCATGCCTGTAATCCCACGTCTCGGGAGGCTGAGGCAGGAGGATTGCTGTGAGTTCAAGGCCAGCCTGGGCTACAGAGTGAGTTGAAGACCAGCCTGAACTACATAGCGAGACCCTGTCTCAAAAAAACTAAACAAGAAAAAAAGAGAAGAGACAATAAAAGATGCTCCATGGGGGGCTGGGGATTTAGCTCAGTGGTTTGGGCACCTGCCTCACAAGTGCAAGGTCCCAAGTTCGATCCCCGGTACCAAAAAAAAAAAAAAAAAAGATGCTCCATGTCACAATCTTCTGGGAAAAGCAAACAACAGACAACACAGCTATCGGAGGCCACAGTCCACAACATCGACATCATGGCACCAACACTGTGGCCGGGGCTCTCTCTCCCTCTCTGCCGGGGGGGGGGGAGGGCAAATCAGCGCCACACTTTTGGAAGACACAGACTGTGGTTTCTCATAAAATGGAACACACTCTTAACATTGCCTTTCATGAAAAAAATGCAAAAAAGAAAAACAATCTTCAGCCCATTATACTCATGGTAAAAACTTTTCAGAACAGTTTGCAATTCTCTAACTGGCTGTGTAACAATTATGACCAGTGGATTTTCAGGGGCATGCTGGCTTTATGTAACAATAGATGGTTCTCAGCGCATCAAAGGTGTGTAAAAATATCTAGTTGCTCAGAACTGGATGGTGCCCACTTGAGGACAGGGTCATTGATTGATTTATTTAGAGTCACTGTGCTGTCCAGGCTGGCCTCAAGCTCTTGGGCTCAAGGATCCTCCTGCCTCAGCCTCCCAAGTAGCTGGGGCTACAGGTACAGTTTGCACCATTCTCCTGCCCAGTTCCTTGAAAAAGAGTGTTCTATCCTGGAGACATGTTAGAATTACATGAGGGGCTTTAAAAATGTGGAGGTCTGGGCACCTCTCCTCTGATTTAGCTCAAGAAAGTGGAAGGCCGCTGAGTTTCCCACTGTCTAAGAAAGCCAGGCTGAGACGGGAGATGCAGGGCTACCTCCGGCATTGACTCTGCCAACCTAGGGGGTTGAGGGATCAATTTGGCTCTCGCCTCCCATCTTAAAAACATGGTCCTAGCCGGCTAATTTTATGCTAGGGCGATGATCCCTCCCCCAAACTGGAATAGGGTCTTCCCACCTGCAGGCGGCAGGGCTCTAAGAGTGGGTCTGCTGGAATAGTGCAAGATCCCCGAGTCCCTGTGTTCATCAAGAATTACCTAGAGAAGGAATAAAATGCACAAGTGTTTTCCAAATAGCGGTAGGTGACGTTTTATAAATAAAACACCAATTTAAAGTGTCACTGAATTAATAGAGCCTTTTGTGATTATAGAGTTTTTCAATTAATGGATGCTAAAAGTATGGCTACTATATCACATCTGGGACTGAAACTCCCACAAGTGCTCGATGCGGGTTGTCTCTGAGGACTTTTTCACAGTCAGTAGATTAATTTTTAAAATAAAAATCTAATCAACGCAGAAAAGAGGACAACCTAGTTAATCTGCCAACAAGGTTCCAACTACGTCTACATGATTTCAGGGCCAGTGTTGGGCTCTGTGCTGGTGTGATGACTGTCCGAAAAGGTCAAAGCTGAACATTTGACAACGTGTTTCTCAGCCTGGGCCCTCATGTTTTGCCACTGCGTGGAGTTCCTATGGCACTAGGCTCGGGGGTCTCAGGGTGGAGGGTGAGGCCATGCTGTTTCCAATGGCCACCAGGTGGCGCTACAGGATGCAGTTGCCATGTGGAGCCCTGGGAGGCCATTTCTCCAGGAGGCCTAAACCAGGCCCTGCAGCCTCCATGCCTGCTGTCTGACAGTGGCCACACACAGGCCATCTCCTCTTCCAAGGAATCAGTTCTTCGGCGTTCTGGCGCTCCTGGGAGTGACTGGGGATCACTTCCCCCTTGGCTTTAGTTCCTGAAGCTTCCCGGAGGATGGCTTGGGTGTCCTGGGTCCAAGCTCGGGAGGGGTCCCTGCTTCTACATCTTTCTTGTGGCTTCTGTCCACGGCAGCCCCTCCCAGCTTTTTGAGTGGCTGGAGAATCCCTGGAGGCCGAGTTCCCTGCCATGGTGGGGATGACCCCAGGTTGGGCACCTCCCCCTCGCATGCCCATCTTGGAGGGTCACAGCTCTGGGGCTGGTCCTGTATCCTCTTATCCTCTCTGCTGTGAAGACACTAATGGACTTGGGTTAATTTGTCCACATGAAATTTGCAAGAGGGGCAAAAGCTTGGGAACACCAGCAGCGAGGGCCTGGGTCACAGAGAGCACCCCAGACTCGAGTCTCTTTCTCATCCTTTCTTCCCTTCTCCTTCACCCCTTTCTCTTTTCCTGTGCATCTCAGCCCTGCATGGCCCTCTCCAGGGCCCCCGCAGACCACATGCACCTCCCAGCTACATGTGCATCCCTAGGGCTTCCCTCCCCTCCGGCCTGGAGTCCAGGTCACAGCACAGTGAGTACCTGATGGTGACACGGGGGTCGTGGGCCACTCCACACACCATGGAGGCCTGCGTGCCCTTGATGACGCTCTGGTCCTGGGGAGGCCTGGTGATGCGGGTCCGGGCTGAAAGAAATGGCAGAGACGGCTGTTTTGAGAGAAGGGCAGGAGCTCCAGAACCCCGGGCTGAGTGGGGTGTGCGAGCGTGGGCCTGAGGAGGCTCAGGCAGTGTGGCTGGTGCACACAGACCTGCCACAGTCAAAGTCCTGGGAGGGTCAAAAAGAACGATGGCTCACACCTGTGATCCCGGGACCCTGGGAGGCTGAGACAGGAGGATCGCAGGTTCTAGCCCAGCCTGGGCAACTCAGGGACTCGGGGAGACCCTGTCTCGAGATTAAAAAGCAGAAAAGGGCTGGGGATGGAACTCAGCGTGAAGGCTCTGGGTTGAGTCCCCAGTACCACAAACAAACAAGCAAACCAAAACCAAACCAAACCATAGTGGGGCTCCTTTCATGTGCTTGTAAATCCATATAGAGGGAGGGGAAACAGCAATCTGCCCAGCCTGCGGGCGACCCAGCCAGGGTCTCAATGGGCCCTGCAATGTCCAGTTTGGTGTTTTTGGTGTGGACACCGAGCCTCTTCCAGGGGCCTGGCATACCACCGTCTGGGGCCCCATGTGGCAGGTGGCCTGTCTGAGTGACCAAACTCACTGCAGCACAGCCAGGACTATGAGATCACGTCCCATCGGCCCCTGGCTGCTTCCCGGACATCGCAGAAGTTGGCTGAGTAGCTGTGACAGACACCGTCTGGCCCACAGATCCTAAAATATTTACTACTTGGCCCTTTATGGAAAACAACATCCTGATTTCTGCCCTGACGTATCTGAGGACAGCTCTCTCCCGCCACCTCAAAGCTGTCTCCACTCAGCCGAGCACAGCACGAACTCTCCACCGGAGGCCTCGTGGTCCCTGGCTTTGGGATTAATCTGTCACTGTCTGTTGGATAAGGAGACATAGACGTGGCGTGGAGATGCTAGCACCTCGAGTGTGTCCCTGCTGGTGTTGCTGTGTTGTGGGCAGCTCCCAGGGTGGCCGGCTCCTGCAGATGGGTAGAGTCCCCCACTCCACACCTACCACAGCCACTCACCCCACACGACCAGGTCTGCCGAGGCCTCGTCGACCCCCCGGGAGTTGGTGGCCAGACAGGTGTAGCTGCCAGCATCCGAGATATGGGTGGGGCTGATGAGCAGGCTGCCGGACTCCAGGAGTGTGAATCGGGGCAGCTGGACCGAGCCGCTGGCCAGGATGCGCTCCCCTGAGGGCGACATGGGCAGGTTTGCACGGAGCTCCCCAGGGGCGCTGGGCCCAGCTGGGTGGAGGCTTGGTGACGGGCACAGGGTCGCTGGGGCAGCTGAGGCTCAGGCCTCCAGAGGCTCCTTCACCTGCCACACTGCCTGCCCTGCATTCTCCTGACGGTGGCAGGCAGCAACCAGGCACAGCCTCAGAGGCTGCTGGCACCTCGGCAGGGAGGGAGGGGGAGTCAGGCTGACAAGGTGGTGACGGGCAGATGGGCGTCCTGCTGCAGGATGTGTCCGGACAGTCACCTTCAGGGGACCGCGGAGAGCGGCGGGCGGGAGGGCAAGAAGTGCAGAGGGGCGGAGAAAGAAGCACCGAGTCCCCTGCCGGTGTCCATCATGATGGACCTTCTGCAGGAAGCATGGACAGCCCGGTGCCCTGCCTGGGCAGGGGGACAGTCAGAGAGGGAAGAGAACACAGAGGCGTGTGTAGGAGGGGCTGAGGCAGTTCCTGTGGCTGGCTCTATTTTAAAGAACTCCCTGTCAGTAGGAGGGGTCTCTGTGTGAGCCTGCAGGCCAAGCGTGTCACCCGCACCTGCATCTAGCAGGTGTGACTGCCGCTGTACCTCGGCACATGCTTGCCTGTGCCTATGTTCATTCTGCCTGCTGCGTGCCATGCTCTATTCTAGGTGTCAGGAGGCAGCTCTGCTGGGCTGTGCAGTGAACAACTTTTGGAAAGTGGGGAATCCAGTCTGGCCGACCCCGGAACCTAGTTTTGAGGACTGTTCTAGGCTGTCACATGGCCATCACCACTGAAGGCCTGTCCCATCTACCTTTCTGCCAAGTGATAGCTGGCCGGGGAGCGCCCGAGGTCTCACATGCCAATACCACTGACGTGCCGTCAATCACCGTGCTGTCCAGGGGACCCCTGGTGATGTTGGGGGCGATGCCTGCAGACAGAAGCAGCAGGGTCTGTTAGCGGTGCTCCAGGAAGGAAGGGCCTCTTGCCAGAGGGAGGGGTCCTCACCACCCCACTGGTCTGGTGCTGCAGGGCCCCCTGGCAGGTGCTCCGACAAGGCCCCAGTGTTGGGAAGGAGCCCAGAGAGCCTGTGCAGACTCCCCGGAGCCCCTGCCATACAGAAGGCCCAGGCGATCCAGCCCCACCCTGCCCAGATCCTCATCCTCAAGAAGTCAGTGCACGGCCTCCATCACCAAGTAGACAGATTCCTCCTCTGTGAACTCGACTGAGGCTCCAGCTTCTTTAAAGTCAGCTGAACACTGAAGTAGCATTGGTTCTCCTAGAGGCCTGCCAGGCCCTGTCTCCAGGCCTGGGGTCCCTCAGCCCCGCAGGGACCCATGCCCAGCAGGAACTGGGTTTCTCCTTAAAGAGCTGCTGCACCACCCTCGGCTCCAGGACACTAGGGAGGACATGGGGGCCCTTGATGCCCTGTGGAGCTCGAAGGCTGCAGGCGCTGTGCCGGGCAGCTCTAAGATGCTGCTGCTACACAATGGCACCTGCCGTCCTCACTACGTCCCTTGGTGGGGGACACTGTGCCCCACTGTGCTCAGAGGTGGGACGGGGGAGGCCAACTCACTGGTGACAGCCAGGTAGGTGGAGGTCTGCACCTCGCCAGCCGAGTTGCGTGCGAAGCACTGGAACATGCCGGTGTCATCGGGCACCAGGCCGCTGATCTGCAGGCCGCCGTCACCTCGCTGCCGGAAGCGGGCCAGCTTCTCCACCTCCACCACAGCCGCGTCCTTGTACCAGGTGATGGAGGGTGCCGGCACACCTGTGGGGCGAGGCCGCATCAGCCCACCTCCCCTCGCTCTCCCCAGGTGCCTCGGAGGGATTCTGGGGTACAGCTGGGGCTGGAGTCTGCAGGGGGGACACTGCTGTGTCTTAGTCTCCAAGGACCTTCTCAGCGTTGTCTCTTGTGGTTTGAGGAGAGAGGGAAGATGTTCTTAGAGCAGCAATTCTCATATTATTCGGGATATGGTAGGAATTTCAAGAACATGAAAATATCCCAGACCAACTTACCTTACAAGTGCTTGGGTAGACAAACTGATATTTTTTTTCGGTTGCAGTATATAGCACAGCCTTTTGTGGGCTCCGGGAACCCCCAGGCAGGAGATGGTCGTGGAATAGCATGGAGGGGGCCGGGTTCTTCAGAAGGCCCCCTGGAAGCCCCTTCCTCTCGGTCTGAGCCCCGCACACTCTTCTCCGAGGGATCTCTTGGGCCTCCCTCTCCCTTCCTCCCTCCACCCTTCCGGGTCTCTGTGGAAATGTGGCTTCCCAAGGGGACACCCCCAGCTCTGCCCGCTTTTCCTCTCTGCACCCCTCCACCTGGAGTCAGCACCGCTGCACTTCTCCCAGCGCGCGGTGCACATTTTTCAATGTCTCGGAGACCAGGATGTGTCTTACAATCGACAGCGTGTCATGATTTAATTGGCAGCCTTTTTTCTTTCTTAGTGGTACATAAAATAATGGGGTGTCTTACAACCCATGGCGTTTGAGATGAGATGAAATCAGGCATCTTTATTTGTTTATTGGTTTGCTCATCCCTCTGGCAAGAATGAATGCTCCTCCCCAGCAGGGTTGGGCTGCCAGGGGCACTCTGTGACTCTCTTCCCCTGACAACAACTCGGGCACTGGGTCACCCCACAAAAGGTATCTGCTGCCTGAACAATCATCGCCTTGCAGTGTGGAGGCTCAGGGGGGAGCTGTTATTCACGCCCCTCCCCTGTGGCACACCCTCCTGCCCGGCTGCATTTGCCCCTTTGCTCCATATTTGCCCCTGCCCTCCCAGAACTTGGCATTGAGTCCAGGGCCTCTGCTACATCTCCAGCCCTTTTTATGTTTTTATTTTGAAACAAGGTCTTGCTACATTGCCCAGGATGGCCTTGAACCTGCCACTCTCCTGCCTCAGCCTCCTGTGTTACTGGCTCTCTCTTCCTCCCTATCACCTGGAATCCACCCCCGCCCTTGCTCTCTCTTCGCTCAGCGGAACCAGAAGGAGGGAGGGCAAGGATGAATTCCTCCAGGGACTGTGACAAGGGTTTAAGTAGGAATAGAGGGAGAGAGAGGAAGCAGCATCCCAGCAAACAGGTGGGGAGCCCCAGACCCAGCCCCAGCGAGACACACCCACATCTGCCCTTTCTGCCATCAAGGCAAGGGCGGGAACTCTCAGATTATGGGCAATTGGGGCCTGTCACTCGTCCTGAAATGACAGCGATTTGGGTGCAAGGTACAGTAACAAGGCCGACTTCAAGCCTGGGATTAAGGTAGTTTGCCTGCTTGTTTCCAGCCATCCCAAGGCCGTGCTCAGGGGCGCGGCTCTGAGGAGGAGGCTTTAGAAAGGTCCCAGCAGGGGTGGGAGGGCTGAAGGCCCTGGGCCCCTGGCCCTGGCGCCACCGTTACCTTTGGCCCGACAGGGGATGTCCACCACCTTCTCCATCTCGGCTGTGATGTGTCGCTCTGGCTCTTTGACAAACTGAGGCGGCTCTGCAGGCGGAAGGGCAGGGAGGAGTCAGAGCGTGGTCCTTTCGGCCCTCTGGGGGCCCCGACAGCCGGCCCAGCTCACCCAGCACGGAGAGGTGGGCGCCCCGGACGGCAGGGGCCACGCTGCTGCTCCGCAGCACAGCCTCGCACTGGTAGTAGCCCGCGTCGCCGACCGTGGGGTTGGGGATGGTCAGGCGGCGGTTGTAGTCGCTGAGACCACTGGAGACCTGCGCCCCACCCTTCTTCCAGATGATGTGCAGCTTGGTCAGGGGCCTGCGGGCACGGGGAGACGGGTCAGCCCTGGATCTCGGAGCCGCTCGCCGCAGGTTTTCTTTCCGGAGCAATTAGGAGGGGTCAGGTCAAGCCGCCTGGCCTCTCTCCCTAAGCCTAATGGCGAGGCTTGTGCGCAGGCGCGGGCCACTCCCGCTTCCCAGGGCCGAAGACCTGGAGACCCGCGGCGAGCACAGGCTTGGGGCACAGGTCGTATTTCATACAGCTGCCTGGGTGACCTCGGGCTGTTGCCTTGGCCTCTCTGGGCTGCGGGGCCCTGACACCTGTGCCGCGCAGCTGGTGTTGAGGGAAAGGAGGTAGTGTGAGGAGCATCGTGCACACTGCCTCCACAGCATGAGGCTTGGGGTAATTTGATGCTTCCCGGGTGAGGGGCAGGGGGGCCACGATGGCACCTGGCCCAGGTTCCCCCCTCTAAAGTCCACACTCTCTCTTATTCATGGTGCTGAAGCTAGAACCCAGGACCTCCTGCACGCTAGGCAGGGCTCTACCACTGAGCTACACTCGCAATTCTTTCGGGGCAGGATTTTTATTTCTTTATTTTTCGAACTGGGGATCGAACTCGGGGCAGGCACCAGCACCACTGAGCTAAATCCCCAGCCCTGTACACACAATCCTTTCATTCTGAGACAGGCTCCTGTTAAGTTTCAAAGGCTGGCCTCGGACTTGAGATCCTCCTGCCTCAGCCTTCTGAGTGTTGGGATTACAGATGTGCACCACCAAGCTCGGCTTCCAGACCTTTCTGCATCTCAGCAGTCCTCCTGGAAGTGGTAGACGGCATTAGGAGGGACAGGGAGAGAGCAAGGGAGCAGCACCCACCTGGCATTGGCCACACACTCCATGGTCACCTCCGAGGTCCCGGCCACCACACTGGTGTTCTTGGGGGGGACGATGATGGTTGGTGCAATGGGGTCAGCGGGGCCCCCGACATCTGGGGAGAGGCCAGGTGTGAGCTGGGGCACAGGTCAGGTACCCCACCCTGCCTGGCCAGGCCTTCCCCACCCCTCCTGTAAGGCGGCCATGCCTCCTTCCTCTTCACCTTGCCCAGTCTTGCTGCCTTCGTGACCCTTCTCCCTGACTCAGTTTGCCTTGTAGGTTCACATTAGTTATCTGATTCCTGCACCATAATGCAAACTCTCCATGCTGAGTTGAGGAGCGCCCCCACCATTCATGGCTACTGGGCAGTTGTGAACATGACCTTATTCGGAAAGAAGGTCTTCACAGATGTAAGGTAAAGACGAGGCCACAGTGGATTAGTGCAGGCTCCAGATACAATGTGACCATTGTCCTTATTTATAAGAGAGGGACATTTAGACAGACACACAGGGAGAAGCCATGGACAAGCAGAGGTGGAGATGGGAGAGCCATGTCTACAAGCCAAGAACTGAATGCCATGGGCTGCCAGAAGCCACCAGAAGCTGAGGGGCAGAAAGACTCCTCTCTGGATCCTTCAGAAGGTGCATAGCCCCATGGACACCTTGATTTCATACCCCGGCCTCCAGACTGGAGAAGAATAAATCTCTGTTATAATAAGCCACCCAGGTGGTGGTGCTTTGATATGGTGGCCACGGGAGACTCCTTGAGGCAGAAATCTTGTGAGTCCTTGATGTGGACGGAGTTGTGTCTGCTGCGTGTTGACCTGATGAAGCCCTAGCCCCAGTGTGATGGGATGTGGAGGCGGGGCCTTTGGGAATGGTGAGCAGGCTTGCAGGAGGCCCCTGACAGGATTGCTGGCCTTGCAGAAGAGGACGGCCTGTGAGAGCGCCACCTTTCCATCTCTGTGTCTCTGTCACTCTCTCCGAAGCAGAGGGCATCCAGAGAAGGTGGCCTTGTGCAGGCCAGAAAGACAGCCCTCACCAGACCCTGCCACACTGGCTTCCTGACCTCGGACTTCCAGCCTCCAGAGCCGAGACAGTGACTGCCTATATCTCACGCCCAGGCTGGGGGCTTCACTGTGGCTGCCCGAGCTGGCTCACAGCTCTGCTACCACCACACACAGAGTGACGGCCAGCACATAGTAGGTGCTCAACACCTTCTATGAGCCACAAGTGGAGCGTAAGCTCTCATTCCTCAGCCCCTAGGCTCCATGACTAAAATTAAAGAGAACTTCCCGTGAGCAGGTTTCATTGAAAAAAAAATGATGCCATTCTCACGACAGTGGTAGCATCTCCTTTGTTCAGACTTTGAATTCTTCAGGAGATGGCCAGGCCTTTGTCTTTATGGCTCAGCGTAGGCCCAGTATTGGCAGAATCTCCGATAGTCTCCATATACCTGCTCAAAGGCTCCAGAAAATGCAGCCTCTGAGGACTTTCTCTCATGGCAAATCTATCCACTTGGCCTCTTTCCAGGGAGCCACACTGGCCTGTGCTGCCCAGGATGGACAGCAATGGGGTGCCCTTTGTGGGGTGGGAGGAGGGCAGGGAGAAGCTACTCTGGGCCACCCGAGTCAGGCCCAGGCAGGTTTTCCCACCTCGACTCCAGGCCTTGCTAGAAAAGGCTCAGGAAGAATGGGAATAAAATGTAAAAATAAAGTAAAATGAAGGGCCGAGAAAGGAAGCATATAAAACAGAGTAATTGCAACAATATAAAAGCCTCATGTAGGTGCCATAAAGAGCGATCGGATTGAAAGCTGCTGATATAGCTGAATCCATAAAAGTGTGCTCTAAGTTGTTTATTACATGCTGGGGCGTGCAGGTACCACAGCCCAGATTAATGGAGCACAAGGAGGAGGTAGACAGGGTGAGCCGGAGCACCAGCAGCACGGCCAGGCAAACAGATGGCCCGGGTGGAAGGTGAGGTGTGGCAGGCAAGTTGCACAGGAGGGCTGCCAGGGCCTCAGTGGGCTCTCCAGCTGGGGCAGGATGGAGAGAAGAGTGCAGGGTTGGAGGGAGCCACTGGGCTGGGGAGCCCTGGCACGGGGATGGAGCATCCGGGGGAGCCTGGGTTCGAAGCCTCACTCTGACCTGAGTGTCCTGAGGGTGACCTCAATTCGGTTCCGTTTTCTTGCTGGCTAAAGTGGGCTAGAACTCACTGCTGCTCAGGGCTCTGTGAATCCAGCCCCCGGCTCAGTGAGTCTGTGCCGGTGAGTGCCTGGAAGGTGCCAGGAATCAGATATCCAGGGAGCCAGACTCCAAGGTCTGTCTGTCCCTAAGGGGGATCGGGCAGAGGGGTGACTCAGCTGGTCTGGGGTGACCTGGCACACAGCAGGTGCTCTCTGCATGACAGTCCCTACTCCTGGGGATCTGCCTGCCTTTGCTGAAGACAGCTCTCCCGTCACCCCCCATCTAGTGACACATCTCGAGGCCACAAAGAGGTGGATGTCACAGAGCCTTGGGGGCCATGCATGTCAGAGGGCAAGCAGAGGCTCAGGACCCCAGGCAGGGAGACAGCGGCAGGGGAGTGGGAAGGAGGGGGCACTAGAATGGGAGTGCTGTGAGGAAGAGTGGCCCTAAGAGCACCCAGAGGCAGGAGAGCAGCTACTGCATCTATGGAGCAGAGACCTTGGGTTCTGCCGGGCTTGCTGCTCCATCCCAAGCTGCTACCCTTTGTCTGCAGGATAAAGTGCTAATTGGTTCCAGTGCTTTTGCTAGCTGAGCCCAGCAGTGGTCACAGAATCCTTCTTAACCCACCCAATGCAACAAGAGGGCAGAGCTAGCATGGCAGATCCACGTCCCATGCCCACTAGGGGGAGAGAAGGCAGATTTGGCTGGGAAAGGTTAGATAGAGACTCCAAGGCAGGAGATCTAAAGCTGGACTCCGGGCTGGAAGGGAGCCCCCAGCGAGCTCTGTGGGAGGACAGACAGGACAAATCCACAGGGCTAGGGTGGAGGAAGATAGAAGGGCCATGGTGGTTTAGAGATCAGCTGCTCAGGGATGGACCGAGCCCTCTACTGAGCAAAGGGGAAGCCTGTGGGGACTGCAGTTCAGAGGGTGATGGGATTGGGTTTTGTCACATAGGTTTTTTTTTTGGTACCGGAGATGGAACACTCAGGACCTTGTGCTTGCAAGGCAGGAGGCAGAACCACTGAGCTAAATCCCGGGCCCTGCCACACGGTTTTGGGATGGTGGTAGGACAGCTGAATGGACAGGTGCAGAGACATTGGTATGGGTGGCCATGTGTGCGGGAGCACCAGGTGAGATCGAGGTGCCAGGGCCACGGAGCGTGGGAAGATCACAGCCGAGCCCTGGACGCCGGGCTGGCTCACTGGGGTGGGCGCAGAAGTAATGGAGCAGGAAGAGTGGTGGGGGATGCAGAGCAGGCAGCAGGTGGTGGAAGCTCGGAGAATAGGGTGCCCCTGCCCAATGGGAGGGACAGGTGGAGCTGAGAGTCAGAGAGCAGGTGCCAGAGGGGCCAGGCTGGGGATGCAGGCTGGGAGGCAGCAAAGAAGGAGCAGCTTCCTACAAAGTCGGGGAAGGAGACAACAGGAGCCTTTCTGTGGGGAGCACCATCCAAGGGACACTAGTTTTCCTCCTGAGATCGGCCCCACGAGACAAAGGGTGTAGTAGTTGGGGTGCAGGTTGTGGGGTCAGGGTGGCCTGGGTCCCATGCCTGCTTTTGCCAGCTCCCAGCAAATGCCGGAGGAAAGTGAGTTCCATCACCTCCCTGGGTTGATGTGCTCACCCTGCTCATCTGTAAACTGTGGGTAGTTATCACCGCTTGTCACCTGCCTCCCACAACTGGTTCAGCGGCACTGGAGTGTGGAGAATGGGGTGAGGGCAGGGTGCCATGAGGCTCACCCTCTGCGGGACACACCTGGCTGTCAGGCGCCCCGTGCTTGGGCAGGGCATGTGAAGTCATCTCCTGTCTCTAGGTGTGCTGTGACCAGCTCGGGGGAGCAGGCAGGGTGGGCACTGACAAAGGACGTGCACCTCGTCAAACTCATGCCTCGGACAGGGCTCAAGCGGGCACAGATCTCCAAGCCCAGAGGTACAGGGTAGCAAGAAGCCAAGAGCCCTCGACCTTTGGGGGTGCTGCTGTTCCCAGCTCAGGTCTATGGAGTCTGTGTGTCACTGGGAGTAGGTGGCTCAGCCCCTCCCTGCCAAGGCCAGCTGAAGTCAGCACAGTGGTTCTGGCAGAGGTTTACTCTAAGTGAAATCTGCTCCAGCCCAGGGTGGGGTGAGGATAGTGGGATGAAGGGAGTCCTAAATGTTAAGCTATGAAAAGCACAGGCAAGCCAAGCAAGGAGGAGAGGGTGTCTTCTGCATGAGCTCCTGCCATAGACCGGGACCCTGGGGCCAGAGGACACCGACCACGGTCCCCAGGTCAAGCTGGAGGCAGCAGCCCAGGATGATTTCCTGACAGCCTCACCAAGGGGCTTTTAGGGTGATCCGTTCTCCCCAGTTCGTCTCGTTTAAGGTTCCCAGCTCTGCCATGGGCAGCACTTTACAGATGACAAAGCTGAGGCTCAGGGGTTACGTGGCTTTGGTGGCCACAGGTCCTGTGGGCAGAGGGAGGGCTGTCCCACTCTGTTCCTCTCCAGGGCAGGCTCCCGGGACACCTGAACTGCAGCCACCCCTGGGCACCAGGGCACTCAGGCCTTAAGTTGCGCTCCATCCCACACAGAGCCACGAGCCACATGTGCCTCCCCAGCAATTGAAATGGGGCTGACGCCCCTTTGATTTAATGTGACTTAATTTTAACTAATTTACATTTAATTAAAAACGGATCCCCAATTCAGTTATTAGAACACTTTTAAGTATGTGTGGAGCAACTTGGGCATAAGACTCTACCTTTTCAGCTGTAAATTTCATGAAATCAAAATACAGATCACGTATTTCAGATGGAAATTTAGCATTCCAAATTGAGATGTGCTGGAAGTGTAAAATACACACAGATTTCAAAGACTTAGTATGCAGAAAACCCAGTGGAAAATACCCCACTAATATTTTCTGCACTGATGGTGTAAAAGAGGATATTTTGGATATACTTGGTTAAATAAAATATATTCATAAAATGAATTCCACCTATTTCTTTTTACTTTATAAAAAACGGGGCTACTGAAAACTTTTAAATTGCATTTCTATGGGGCAGTGCAGTTGTGATTCCCAGGTGTGGGGCCAGTGGTGATGGTCCACGTGACGTCACCTGGATTACTCTGGCCAGGGTCAATGCCCGGGAAACCCAGTCTTCTTCTTTCTTTCCCCATTTCCAAGGAACAAGGGCTCTCAGAAGGCTGCTAAGAGAATCCCTGCATGATCAGAGTAGAGTAGGATGAAGGAAGGGGAGGGGGCCAGAACCTAGAGAGGTAACCGAGGGGAGCCGGAGCTGGTGTCAGGCAAGGTGGCAATTGCTCCTCACAGATCGGTTGGCAGGCAGGCAGGCAGGCTGGGGAATTTGTGTCAGCGTGAGGAACAGGGTTTTGAAGTGTAATCACTCGTGGGAGGGGAAATTAGCTAAACAGCAGCTGATTCTGCTCTCAATCTAGCACAAATCACCACACAGAAGCAGGAGCTGAGGGGTGATGGGTTGGGGAAGCAGACAGTTGGCCGAGGTGCTGGTAGACGGGGGGTGGGTGGAGGGGCCCTGCAACCTACCCTGGGCCACCTACCCTGTAGGGCTGGGGTGGTTTGCAATGGACCGGAGAATGAGTGACCCCACAGTCAGCCCTGACTCCTATGAGGATCTAGGCAGAGGAGGAGGAAGACAGCGCAAAGGCCCCCCAACCTAGGGTAAACTGAGTCACCCAGAAAGCTGCCTGGCTTTGACATGGACCACAAACCACTCCGCATCTGTGGCATTGCCTCTTACCAAGTTGCTGGGTTCCATGAGATGCTGGGTGTTAGGGTCCTTGGGAAATATATGGGAAGAAGCTCTTCCTTTGTGACTCAGTTTCTTTTTCCCATAGAAACAACAGCCCCAGGTCATGCATGCTCGGGGCTCAAGCTATGGACTCAGCTGAGAGCCTGGCTCAGGCCAACGTGAGAGATCTACCCTGTGTCTTTCCAGGCAGGCTGGAACCTGGGATGGAGAAAGGAGATAACTGGGAATTTGGGGAGGGGTCCTGTTGGAGCTCGGGAGGCCCAGGAATAGGACTAACAGGGGCTGGGAACGTTGTGGGCAACAGAGGCACTGGCAGACAGAGGCTGGGATCGGGGAAAGGTACCAGAAGGGTGCTGTACCCTCGTCTTGCTGCTCGTGGGTGCACACCGGTGCGACCATGGATGATAAATGAGGTTGCTTTGGGAACGGGAGTGGTACAGATGTGAAGGGACGTGAACATCTGGCTCCCCCCAGCTTGTGTGGCGTTTGGCTGCTGCAGGAAGTGCTAATATCGCCCCCTGTACTTGCATGTGGTCTCTGCAATTCCCAGATTCCCTGCCCGGGTCACTACCCCAGCCACCCAGTTCCCTTCTCTCGTCCTGGGATGGGGCCTGGAGGGGGCGCCTAGTCTGGTGGAGGAGAGCCAGGCCTGGGATGACATCCCCGGCTCCAGTCTCGGCTGGACAGATCTCTGCCAAAGGTCACTCGAGGAGTTTCCCTTTAGGTGCTTCTCACTGGGCTTTTCTCTCGGCCCTGGGGCATCGGAGGATAGGCGCAGTGGCACATTTAGGAAGGAGGTGGGGGGCAGCCCGTGTTCCTGTTGGTGGGAGCTGCCTGGCTCCAAGCAAAAACAGCACTTTGCCTGCTGAGCAGAGGCAGTTAGTGTAATTTTTAAAAAACGAGCTTCTGATCTCCTGGGGTGATTTCTCGGTCAGCACCTGAGCCCATGATGGCTGTGATCCGAACATGCACACTCTCTCCTGCCCTGTTCCTCCCCGTGCTGGGCCTCAGTGGCCCTGCGAACAGCCTGGGCAAGTGTCCCATCTCCTGATGCAGGGTCTCGGCCAGCTTCCCAGCTCAGCTCCCTCCTCTTTTTATGCTCACACAAGGGAAAGACACCTAGCCCAGCTCTCCTAGCCCTGGGAGGGCTCCCTGCTACCACGCCCAGCCCGGGCCCTCCATTCCATCTTCCCAATGACCCCCTGGAGCACTATTCCCAAAATTTAATGACCCGCCCCAGACAGTCCGGGCCCTGTGCTTGCTTACTCTCCACCGCAAGAGTGATGGGCTGGCTGGTCTTGTTATCTCCGTTCTTGTCATTAACAGCCTGCACATAGTAGCGGCCTGCATCGGGAGCCACCGTTGACAGGATGACAAGGGTGTTCTCCAGTGTGATGGCTCTGGGGAGAGGAAAAGGATTCCTTGACAAGGGCTGGAGGGCTTGGAGCCTCCTGGGAGTGGGAGCCAGGACCTGAGCCTGGTGGCCTGACGGACTCTCCCCAGCCCAGCTGGAAAGAGGAGAGGTAGGGCACCCCCACCCCAGCCACTTGCTGTCCAAACTCCACCCGAGTTTAGTATGCAGAGAACCCCAACAATCTCTCGGTGTTGGGGATCAGACTGAAATACAGCACACTGACACTCAGAGGCTGAGGCCGACCGCACGAAAACTTCCCAGCCCCACTCCAAGGGTGGGCTTGGGGCCTTCTCCCCAATCCCCCATGGAATTCTGTCCTTTCCCATGACACAGCCTGGACGACTTTGTGAGGCTGTCTTCACATAAGCATCCAGGCACCAAAGAAACGTCCATAGAACGAATGAGTAAATGATGAGCAGGACCATTCCAAGATTGCTGCCGGAGCCCCAATCCTACCTTTTTTAGGCCGACTCAAAAACCACAGATTGTGTGAAACAGACTTCTAGAGCCCTATCTCCCCCCAGTCCCCTCCCTGGGGATCAGTTTCCCCCTTCCGGAAGCTGGAGAACATGCAGGGGACCGGTGGAGCTGGACAACAGGATAAAGGAAGGGTGGGTTGTGCTATGGGTTCTGAGATGGGCCGCTTGTCCCCGGGCCAGTTCCCTTTTCTGGGTTCCCATCATGCAGCCCCTCAGTATGCCGGGCCCCCAGACAGAGAAACTGGGGGCCCCCTTAACGGATGCAGTGGTGTGGGGAGTGCTGCCGCCCCACTCTGCCCACGCCTTTTGCCCATTCTCCCATTGACAACAGAACCATTAGTTTGCCAAGTCTATCTCCGGATTGTAATGCGATGTGCCTGAGACAGCTGCTAAACATCCTTAATGTTAGTTTAACAAGGACAAATCCAGTTGAATTCTTTTCAGATTTTCCCATTAGGTGAATATTACAGAGTTTTAAGCAGGCTCTCAAGTAAACATCCCTTCTAATGCCTCTCTGGCCCGGTTCTCCTCCAGCTTGAGTGTGCTATGTCCTCCTCCTGATTTGGGGGCTTTACCTACAAAGACCCGTCCTATCTGTGGAGCTCTGGGCAGTAGGGAGGCGCCCCCCACCCTGCTTAGAGGCCCCAACGATGCTCATTTTTGTTTTCTTCTTTTCCCGGAAAGCTCTTTTTACTCCCAGTTAATGCGATGGTAGGAAATGGGAACAGAGCCAGGCTAAAATGTTTTAAAGGTGACAACACAGGACCAGGATGGTGACCATCTCCCCACTGTGAGCCTCCTGCAGGGATCTTTGTCCTTAGGTGTAGCACAGAGGTAGCCAAAGGCTGGGGCAGGGAGTCTGGGCTGTGGGTTACCGGGCACAAGGTTGCTGGGCAGGGGGTGAGCTCAGAGCTCAGGTCCCAGCTTCTGAGGGCACATAGCTCCTCCTTGCTGGGCCTGGCACCTCATCTCTGTGGGAGTGAGTGTTTGCTAGGATTTCCTCCAGGCCAAGACTGAGGGATGCTGCTTCCCATTGCTGTTTCTGTTTATTTCTTATCTGGCCCAGGAAAACCCAGCAGCCCACTGGCTGTCCCCGATCTGTAGCTCTCACCTGGTCCAGTTTGGCTTCTGAATGGAGGAAATTTTGTGAGATGCTGGCATCCCAAAGGTCCTGTGTCCAGCCACAGCCATGGCCAGGCTACTGTGGGGTGGCTTTGACAGAGGCTCCTTCAGGCTCTCTCTCTTCACCCACCTCTCCTGAGCCCCCTTTGGCTTCCAAAGGAGCCCTTCCCTCTAATTTCTTTTCTTCTTGACTAGGAAGCCTCCGCATGCCCCATCCTCTTCTTTAGCTATATTTTATCCATATCATGAAAATTTTTCTAGGTCAGTGGTTCTCAGTCAAGGATGACTTTGTCCTCCAGGCGACACTGACAGTGTCTAGACTTTTGGTTGCCATAGCCATGGGGGTGCTACTCGAAGCTCGAGGCAGAAGCCAGGAACACTGTTATGCAAGAGCCCCCGGTGCACAGGTCAGCCCCCTTGGGAGAATGGCTGTCCCTGGATGGCACAGTTGAGTACTGTGGCTTGGATGTGTTGCGGTTTGAATGTGTCCCCTAAGGGTTCATGTGTTGCAAATTTAACCTATACTGTGAGGTATGAAGAGTGTGGAAACTTAATCCAACCATGGTGTTTAGAAATGGGGCCTTTGGGAGGCAATTAGGATTAGATAAAGTCATCAAGGTAGAGCCTCATGAATACATCTTGGCAACTTGATAAGAAGAGGGAGGCCAGACACACACACACACACACACACACACACACACACACTTGTGCGCACATGTGTACTCCCGGTCTCTCGTAATGTGATGTCCGGCACCACCCTGCCAGGCAAGAAGCCCAGCACCAGATATGGCCCCTTCACCTCAGACCTATAGAATCACGGGCCAACATAGACCACATCCCTCTACCCGGCCTGTGGTATTGTGCTCCTAACAACGGAAAATGGACAAATCCATGGAGACAGCCTGTCCTAGGTGGGGTGGGCATTGAGCTGGCAGAGATGCCCAGCTACCCAGCTCAGTTCCAGGCTCCCCTCCTGGAGAGGACTATGGCTGCTGGACTCCAGCTTCCTGTCCTGTCCAGGGTGGCATGGAGGAGGGGTGCGCATGCTCCGGAGTGGCCCATAGGAACCCCGCACTGTTCTGTTGCTCCCTCCCCTCTGTCAGGGGAGACCCGGAAGGCTGGTTTTCATGACAGCAGAGCCCCAGCAGCCTTCGCCCTGACCAACTCTGTGGAGGGGACAGTCCCCTGCCCCTCACCCAGGCAGGGCATTCCCTGTGCCAGACATTAATTTCTGTGTCCCCAGGGCCTGGGATCTTCCTGTTACAGCAGCTAGCATTGCCTTGCCCAGTAACTGCAGGGCAGCAGCCAGGCCTGGACTCTGCAGGGGATGGGTCTGAGCTCTGAGCATGGGGTGAAAGAGAAGGCCCAGAAGCCTTTTTTGCCTCCCTGACCGCAGCAGGAGGGCAAGGAAGTCCTCGGGCTCACAGCCATCTTCGTGATGACCGTTGCCTTAATACACAGGCGAGGAGCAGCACCACGGTTCACTGCCAGCATGCACACAGCTGCTTGTGGCCCTTGGGAAGGCATCGGGCCTGCTGTTCCCAGATGTACCCACACTGAGAGAAGTAGGGGGTGCTGTCTGAGGGGCATGGGCAGCCGAGCTCAACTCTGGGAGTGTGGGTTGTCTTTTTTGGCTATACCCCTAGCTTCAGGTATTTAGGCCCTCTCTAGCTCCTCTGATAGACCAGCCCCTGCCCACCTTCCACCAACTACTCCTCTGCGGCTATCCCCGTTTTCTCTGCTCAAGCCAGCATTTGATTAAAATAAGTCATTCTAGAATGTGCCCAAAGCCCCAAGCTTTGTTAGGAATCTCGTTACTTTTTCAATAGTGAGCTCTGGGGCTTGTGAGGTGGCACTAATCCCTGCCCTTGCTGGTGGTGGTGTCCCTAGCCCTCTACAGATAGCAGCACTTCCCTTGGCCTGCAGCCCTTCTGGCTCACAGCACTCATCAGAGTCAGAGCTCAGGCTCACAGCCCCTGGGGAACCTGCCTCCAGGGCTCCTTCATGCTCAGTGATGAGTATTAGTCTCTGGCAGTCAGCAAGGTAAAGCTGCCCCAGGTTTCTAGCATGGGCTTGGTAGAGTGGGTGAGGGGAAGACATGGGTGACCAGGCAATGTGCATGTGTGTGCACAGGCCAGATTGGTTCTATCCTGGGTGAATATAGAGTAAGGAAGGAGGCTGGGGATGAGAAAAGGAGGGAAGGTGGGAGCAAAAAGAGGATGGTAGTAAGGCTGGAGCTAGGGGTCCATTATCACAGCAAACGTAGTAGAGGAAGTGCCAAGATGCCCCTGTGCGGCCAGGGGAGAAATTGCTAATTGATTGTGAAGCTCTTTCCCATGAGTCTAGATGGGGCCTCCAAATCTCTTTCAATATAATGTTCCAGGGAGCCATTACCAACTGATGGGCTTACAGGATGCCATCTTTGACATGGGTGGGCAGCCTCAGAAAGGGAGTTAGGATGAGCTGGGACTCACCTAACCAGCACCTGTGTGGTACAGCATTCTCCTTCTACAGCATAATCTCAACATCCACTCTGCTGGCTTTACTGAGCACTAGTTATGCCCAAGGAGCCCTGTTGACTCTTGCAGTGTGAGTCCACTTTTAACCTGTCGTGCTGCTCCAGCCCTTCCCCTCACTCTGTATCACCCTCTGTGCCACATGCCTGTGGCCCTCTCCCTCCATCACATAGCATGAGGGATGGATACAGAGCACCTCTTGATTCTGAGCTCTGCCATGTCCTTGCTTTGGCCAGTGGGATGTTAGTAAAAGCTCAAAATTTATGTTTCTGCTTCTTGTCCTGCTCCTCTGTAATTGCTGAGAATGTGTGAGGCAGGAGGATGAGACATGCATAGGAGAGGCAAGTCACCTGTCATCTATCATGAGGCCATCCAGCTCATCCCAGAAAAGTACCTACAGAACAGGATGGGCTCTGCCCACTCTAAAAGGCATCCCCACAGATCAGGAGGAGGTCTTTCTGCAAGCAGGGGGAGCTGGAGCCATAGAGAGGAAAATGGGGGGCTGGCTTATGACCCTGAGCAGGACCAGGAGGCTGAGGGCAGCGTTTTCTGGTGGAATGCTGTGCTCCTCGCCTTCTGCTGGCTCTGCCACTCCTGCCCACAAGCCAGGCTGCCAGGGCTGAGGCCAAGGGACACAGAGGAGTCTCTGTGCATGCTGAAAGCACTGCATATCTTTCTCCCAGACCTCCTCCAGCCATACCAATTTCTCACAGCCAGAACACACAGAGCCCTTGCCCCCAGTGCACACACACCGTACCCACTGACTGCAGTGGAAGTGCCTAGCCCTCCACCACCCTAGCACTGCTGGGCTAAATCTAGGTCTGTGTGTGTGGGTATATTTGGGTGTTTTAAGTCCTCTTGGAGACTTATTCTCCAGATAAGAATGAAGGCAATGCCCTGGGATTCCCAGGGAATCCCAAGTCCTCACAGGAAGGTTCCAAGAAAGTCCCTTGTAAACTAAACTTCTGTCCCAGACAGGGAGTTCTGCAGAAGGTCACTATTCAGTATCTGGGGGACTTGATCTGGCCCCAACCCTTCTCCCCCAAGGCCAACCTCCCTCATTGTTCCCTCAGGGCAGGGCCTCACATGCGGCTGCTGGGTGGGATCTTGTGACCATCACGGAACCAGGTCACCTGCGGCCGGGGGAAGCTGGCAATGCGTGGGGCACGGATGACGGCAGCTTCTCCGTGGGAAATGCTCTGGTGCTTCTCGCCCTCCTCGAAGCTCCCCATGTCTGCAGTGGGAGAAGGTAAACAGGGATCAGAGGCTGAGGCCAGCCTCAGGGACTGCTGGGGTTCCTGGGGACAGCATCTACAGCAGCAGGATGATGAGGGGAGACAAGATGGCACTGGAAGAGGACAGCACATGGTCACAGCACCTCCCCATTAACCCACCACTGTGACACCCTGCTTTGTGAATTTGGGTTTTATATCCATTTATACCCACGTGGATCCAAATATCCTTGAACCAATTGATTTGTCCAACAGCCACGAGAGACTGATCATTATTTCACACCTTTTATATCCGAAAAGCCCACTAAAATGCTCTGGTTAATTAACTTGTCCAAGGTCATGTAGCTAGCTAGGAAGGAACTTGGATCTCAGACTCTGGAGCTGGGCTGCCATTTCTCCTCTGCCCTGCTGCTTTGGGCACCATGGGGCTTTAGGTGTGAGGCTGGTCTTGGGGCCAGACTCCTGTGCCCTTGGGGGGAGGGCAGGGTGGGTACGCTGGAGCGATTGGGGTCTTGGGTGCTCATAAAGGCCTGTGCTGTGGAGAGGATTCCCCTATGGTGCCTGGGGGTGCGTGTGTGCAGCTACATGTATGTGCAAACACAAACACCATATTGCTCTTTTCAAAGCATGCCTACTTCCTTGGCAGAGAAGGGGAGAGCATTTATCCTGACTCTGATGTTCCGTCAGCCAGGAGGGAAGCAGAGAGCAGAGGAGACACACAGGAGGCTCCTCTGCTCCCTGCCTGCTTTTGGGGCTGGGGCTGGGGTGGGAAGGACGGATTCTCACAGCAGTGGCCTGGGCAGGGGCTTTTGGGAAGGGGCATTGAAATTCTACCACACCTCTGAAAATCAGTGTGCATCCTTGTTAACACAAGTGTGGTCTGTGAGCACACAGCACGGGCACCATCCAGGTGTCTAGTAGACATGCAGAGTCTCAGCCCACCCAGATCACCGGGTCAGAACCAGCCATCTAGAAGGATGCCCTCGAAGGGTGCCCAGGTTCATCTGTGAGATGTGCTGTGCTTCCCAGACAGGCTCCATGCCAGAAACACCTGAAGAGTTAAACAATGCTGCTGGGGGTTCCACTCCCAAAGCTTAGGATTTCACTGGTACAGGGTGCAGGGAAGGGAATTCCATGTAGGGACCACCTTGCACCAGTCCCCCACTCCATCTGAAGGCAGCCCAGGGCTCTTCTATGTGGCTCATATTAGAGTCACCAGGAGCTTGGCTCACCCACCAGATGCCCCTCTTCCCCCTCCCCGGGCCGTGGACAGCCCTACCACACTACGCCTGGGTCACTGATCCTTGCCTTGCTGATTCCACTGCTCACCCAGGTTGGAGACCCCTGGCCTGTACTCTCATTTCCTTAAGCCCTGGACTTGATTCTCTTTGGGGCCACATTGCTCCCTTGGTCTTGACCGTAACCTCTCTGCACATGACTCTCATGTTTCCTCTCCGGCTCTTCCCTGAGCTCCAAGGTGCAATTTCCAACAGTCTAGGGGGTGTTCTTACCAGGAGAACCCCTAAACGCCCCCCCCCCCGCAACAAGCCTTGCTTCTTGCACTCTTGGTTCTATCCATTGTTTCGACCATTACCACCACCCTCCCCCAGCCAAATGAGCTCAAACTCTTGAAGTCTTTGGTGGTGCTTCCCTTCCTGGTCCTCACAGAGTCCTCAGCTCCTCCTCTGGGCTATCACGCTTGTGAACCAAGGTCCCAGGCTCCCGCAGGCCTGCCAACAAGCTTGTGCCATTCGCTCCCACCACTGACTCCTAGCATAGTCTTCTCTGTCCCCTTCCCTCCTACACACAGTTCCTGATTAATTTTCTGACCACATGGCTGCCCTGCTTGGAGCCTTTGGCATCTCTTCATTGACCCTGGAAAGTCTACATCCTCCTGCCTGGTTTCAGGATTCCTCCTAGTTGGATCTCAATCAACCTCTTTTGACTTAATGCCCACACCACGTCCTGCCACCATGAATTACAGACACTGTACCTCCCACCTCAGGGCCTTTATTTTTGCTGAGCACCTGCTTGAAATGCCACTAGAATAGGCCATGAGTCACTGACATGCCATAGATCTACAGCATCCTAGATGACATAGGCAATTTAGTGTTTCAAAGGATAAAAAATACTATTGGCATCCGTGTTTTAAATTTGGTAGGCAGTATGTTCATGGCAGTGGCTTAGGTAACTTTGAGACTGGAATTCAAATCCTAGCTCTGATATTTGTTAGCTATGATACTGGGAAAAACTTTTGACTTTGTTAAGCTCTAGCTTCCTCTTCTATAAAATTAAAACTTAAAGAGTACTTTCTTTAAGGCTTAAACTAAGGCGCACATAAGATAACATGTGTGTGCAAAGCTGTATCTTTCTAAAGATAAATGCGTCAATATTTATCCCCCTCTCCAAATGTTTTCCTTACACCGAGTCTGATAGTCTTCCCACTGGGAGGGGTGGCTGATGTACCTTCCCCTTGTTTCTTGGGAGCTTGTGACTCTTCACCCTATAGAACATGCTGGAAGTGATGCTATGTGATTTTCAAGGCTAGGTCATCAAAGAGATGCAGCTTCTACCTGGTGGTCCTTGGCATCAAGCCACTGTACTGTGGAAGTTCAGTCTAGCCTGAGGAGACACAGGAATAAACCACATGGTGGGGAATGGAAGCCAGCATCAGCACCAGACACCTGAACAAACAGGTGAGGCCTCAGGTGACTTCAGCCTGCAGGCTTCATGTCTCAGCTGAGACCTCAGTCATCACAGAGCAGGGACAAGCTGTCCCTGCTGTGTCCTGTCCAGATTCGAGTCACAGAATCTGTGAGCATAACTAATGACTGCTGTACACCATTGCATCCTGGGGTGATTTGTTACCCAGACATAGAAACTAGAAGAGTATGTAAAAGTGCTAAAAATGATATCTAATACTTTCAGCATTAGGATATGGGAATCCTATACATTTTTCATGGTTTAGTTTAAATATCACCTTGTCAATAAAGATTACCCCAAACCATCAAAATAGAATTAAAAAACAGACTTGTCGAGTACCTAACCCATGCTGAGTTTCTTCCTGGGTCCATTTTCCATGCATTATCTCATTTAATCCTCCCAATAACATGACAAACTCAATTTTAATAAAGATTCGTTTTTAGTGGTTTATTAATTTGTATTACTTGGCTCTGTCTATAAAAATTACATCAATAAATCACATTGATTTCAGTTCTTACAATAATTTTATCTCTTTAAGAAACTTTTCACAGAACTCAGAAGATATATTTAAACAATTTAGAGCAATTTTGTGGTAATAGTGTTTCTTTCTGCTCCCTGTTTTTATTAGCTCCATTTGGTCGATGAGGAGATGAAGGCTCATGGAGACAGAGTGGCTTGTCCAATGTGAAGCGCTAGGGCCGGGCCTGGCTCAGCCTCCCTTTGCACACCCTCTCTGCCTCTTTCATGGCTCCTAGCCCACATTAAAACTCTCCCTGGACTCTCCTTATCTCCCATTAGACCATAAGCTTGGTGAGGAGGTTCTGTTTTGGTGCATTCATGAGTAAATCCCTACCGGACACCAGGGTCATGCTCTGCACACAGCAAGCTCTAACTTCACCCAGCACCATTGCTCCACAGCTCCTTGTACAGCCTTACTGTGGGTCAGGTGGAGTCTGTATTGGGTGCTGAAGAAAGACCTGGTCCCTGCTCTCATGGAGCTTAAAGTCTGGTCAGGGAGCTGGGCATAGTAAGAAAATGCTCAGTGACACCTGTGACCACTGCTGGGAGCAGGAGCAGGGTGCTTTCCTGAGAGGCAGTAGCACGAAAAGGTACTTCAGGCTAGGAGGTGGGCGAGGTGGACCCATAAATGCGGATGTGTTTGGTAAGTGTGTGTATGTGTGTGAAGGGGTGCAATCTGGGTCCAGAAAAAATAAGCACATGAAGGCTGGGAGATGGGGGAAAGGAGCAGTGTGTAAGGGGGAATAAGAAGGCAGTAGGGCAGCGTGTGGGCTTGTTCAATGCATAGATGGATGTTGGACGGAGGGTCGTATGGGTGGAGGGCTGTTTGTTCAAGGTGGATGGCTGTGTGGATGGAGGAATTGGCTGATGGAGGGAGGGGCAGTTGGGCGAGTGAAGGAATGAATGGATGAATGGCTGGAAGTCTATCTGCATGTTCGTGTGGTGGGAGAGATGGTGTGAGTGGATGGATGAGTGGGTGGATGTTTTATATATGGGGAGATTGATGGCTGTATATATGTATATAGATGTATGTATGATTGCTTGTATGGGTGAATGAGTGGTGATATAGTGGGATGGATGGTTTTGTGTGTGTGTGTGTGTGTGTGTGTGTGTGTGTGCATGCATGTATATATGTATAGAGAGTTGGATGGTTACAGTGGGATGCTGGTTGTATGCATGCACATATATATAATGGAATGGATGGAGGAAAGGGGCACTCAGCTGGTCCTGGTCCAAGTTCTGCTTGGATCCTCTCCCCCCACCTCTCCACTCCATAATCTCCCCCACTTCACTGTGGCTCCAAGGCCTGAGTGTCCTATTTTCTCCATTCACTTTGTCACATGGGCCTCCTGGGCCACTCAGGGAGCCCTTGCCCGAGCAAGCACTGTCTGTCTCGTACTCATACACAGGTGCCCCATGCACATTCAGGGACAAGTGCACAGTAGCAGCGAGGGGCTGCTAAGCGGGACTTGGTGTAGCCAATCCGTGCAGGGCAACAGGCCAGAGGAAGGCTGGAGACAAAGGTGGGCTCCAGGGCTCTGGGGGGACTCTCCACACTCAGGTAGGAACCGACCAGGCTTCCCTCCAGGCACTCCCCACAGTGGCCAATGAACACACAAGCCTGTCGGGCCGAGCTCACCTCACTAAGTTCCCCCAAGAGCAGGAAGAGTGGTTCTAGGGCCGCGCTGGATGTGGCCTAGAACTTATTCTTTGTTAGAGCTTAAAAGGTTCTGTAAATTATGTATTTCACTTTTCTTTATTTTTAAATCATTTTAAAATCATGAGTTATATCATGCATACAAAAGAGTGAATATAATTCCACAGATAGCTTAAAAAGAAGAATAAAAGAATATTCCTGTACCAACTACTCATTTTAAAAGCCCTTCCCCCTGTCCTGCCAGGCTGATTTCTCTCTTGAATAGTGTGGCCATGATGGCCAAGCTTTCTCTGACATCTCCCTACATGCAGGTGCCTGCTAAAAAAATTCGTGGCTCATTTAGCCATCTTTCAGCCCTTACCCCTGGGATATTTTGTAGGTAGCCTTCTGTGATTTGCTTTTTGGGGCAACCTGATTTTGTGGCATTCTAGCCAGGCCCTTGCCTTTAATTTAGTCATGTTCATGGCTACATGGAATTCCATGGCCACAATGACACGGTTCTGTGCCTGCTTGGTCTGGTCAACACGCTTTGCTGTCCTGCTAAGAATGGCTTCTTGTGGCCCTCAGGGACACAGGCTGTGAGGATCTCTGGGGGGGGGGGCAAAAATAGAGCAGCTGGGTTGTAGGGTATGTGTACATTAATTTTACTCATAATGTCAAAACAGTTGCATCAATTTGCCAACTTACACTCCCGCCAGCAGTGACGTGGGTTTCCACCAGGATGTGGTCTGGTTGGACTGTTGAGTTTTGCCAGTTTGGTGGGCAGGGACTAGCATGTCACTGGGGTTTTATGTGTTTGTCATGAAAACCTGTCTTGCTCCAACCAGATCCTATCATGCCTCTGCCCCATGACTCCCACCTTGTTCTGACCACAGCTTAGGGCGCCAGTCCATCTTTCTAGCTCGCCTCCTGCTACTCTCTGCTCCCCTATTCCACTCTGGCCACCCTGGCCTCAGTCCCCAGGACTCCCTCAGGGCCTCTGCACTTGCTGTTCTCTGCCCTGGAATAATCTTCCCCTCTTCCTTTGAGACTCTGCTCATTGTCACCTCCCCAGACTAGTCACCCTCCAAATGGGATCAATTAAGAGTCCTGCACCTATCCTCCATCCCTCTTGTCTTCGTTTTTCCTCTATTTTCCTTCAAGGGCCTCATATATCATATTCTATATTCACCTCTTAGCTTTTGTCTCCCCTCTACTTTCATCGAGGACAGGGACAGGTGTCTTGGTTTTACCCTCTATTGTCTTCACTGCCTAGAACAGTGCTAGGCCTAGAGAGGGCACCATGCAGCTGTGACAGTTGCCAAAAAGTGGTTGAAACAGTCAGGTAGAGTGGATGATCAGACAGACGCCGTGATGTTATCCTGAGCTGCTTCGTGGCCCTGAAGGTCTGCACCAGTACTCATGCCTGGTGGGGAAGCAGGAAGAACAGCCCATGGAGGGGTTTGAGGCATTGCCCCCGGCCCCCAGGACTGCAGCTGATCCTATAGCTCCCACGGTGGGCAAGGAGTTGCCATGCTGCTGGTTATCAGGGGAAGAAGGCCAGGCTCTTGGGATAGGTGGGGTCCTTGCCCAAGTGTGTGGCTGAGTCTGGTGCTGAGTGGGTGCTTCCAAGTCTGAGCCATGCCTGTGAGGGCTGGGGGCATTGCTCAGTTGAGAACACAAAGCTTTCTACTGGACCTGAGTATGGCAAACTGCAGGCTCAGGGAAGTCTGTGGACACTGGAGAGCTCTTCCAACACTCTCGGCCATTCACCACACTTGCTGAATGCCAAAAATTTAGGGTGACTTTAAAAATATGAAGAAGCGGCTCTGTGTGGGGACCAGAAGGGTGCTGGGGGGGATGTTTTATTGACTTCCTCTTAATTGCTGTAATTAAAAACATGTAAAGAATCTTTTTGTAATGACTTTGCCATTATCATTAGTTGTTAGTACAGCTGCCTTACTAATATCTCATTAGAACCCAATTCATAGGTCCTCTTTGGGAAGGGCTGGGAGCCAGGGTGGGGCCTGCCTGGATCCATGATCCCTGGAAAGAGGTGTGAAGGGCAGCAGCCACCAGAGAAGTGGCTGCTTGGAACCCGGGGACAAAACCTTCTCAAGGAAGGAGGAAAGAGCCAGAGAGGGGAGGCTCTGAGAGAAGAAGCTATGCCCTACCCACCCTCAAGAAGACAGATGGACAGGCAGACAGGCAGAAGCCTGGGAGAGCTGCAGGACCAGGATGGGGCTGGGTGAGTGAGGATCCCACTCACAGGTCATGCAAGCTCAGGGTGAGGACTAAATGAGAGAGCTCCTTAGATTGGGTGCCTTCCGCTGCATCTGCCTCCCCCGGCCCCAGCCCTGCAGACCAGAAGGGAAGCTGGGAACGGCCTTTCTTGGGTAGATAGAACAAAAGCTTGCCAAGGTTTATCCCAGGTTGCCTTTCCTGGCTGACAACTTGGAGAGGCGGAAGTCTGCTCTCCCCTGGTGTCATCCAGGCTGGGCACCATTTGCAATGGTTTGTAGGAACTGATTCATTAATTCCTGTGATCACTCAGCCAAGCACGGGCTCCTAGTAGCGTTTCCTTTTATACACGAGAACATGAAGTTATGGAGAAGTTAAGGAACTTGCCCAAGGTCACACAGCTTGCAAGATGTGAGCTGGCATTGAACAGAAGGCTCAAGGGTAGGCTCACAGCTGTACCCAACCAGATAGAAGGCAGAGATACTGGCTGTGGGACCTCAAGCTGTCCTCTCAGCTCTCTGAGCCTCAGTTTCCTCATCTTGCCATGTGGCTCACAGGACTTGCATTCCAACCTCTCAGCCCTGTCCTGGAAACCCACTGCTGAAAGACCTTTACCAACTAACACTGGAGGGAGAATTGTTCCGGAGGCTCCAAAACGGGGCAGGGTCTGGGTTCCTTGTTGAACCATGCTGTACTCCAGGCTGGCCCCTATGGTCCTGACCCCGAGAGCTGTTTAACCTTAACATCAGAGCTGAAATGGATCTCATCTTACAGAACAGGAAACTGAGGCTCAGAGAAAAAGGGATGAGCCAAGAGTACTAAGCTGTTAAGACCCTTGATCGGGGCTAGAATTCATGCTTTCTGACTCTGCCTTCAAGCATGGCCATTATTTAAGGCACAAGGACAGTGCCTTGGTACACTACAGGGCCCAGAAGCTATGTGAAAATCACGTGATCTGCAGACCCCCAACCCCAACAGTCTCTAGCCAGCATTCATCCCAGGAGGAAGCAGAATCTTTTTTGCAGAGCTATTTGGATGGAATATTATAGTCCCAGGTGTCAAATGATTCCATTTGAACTTGACCAGAGCAGGCCTCCCCCCAACACTTATGCAGTCCTCTCGATTTCTCTCTTCTCGCTTCCAAGCAGCGTAGTGGAATCAGGGAGCCATGGGTTTGAATCCTGGCTCTGGCACTTCCTCATTGTGCGACTCAGTCATGTTATGTTACCCAGCAGAGCCTCAGTTTCCTCATGTGTAACATAGGGGTGGGGACTTCAGCCTGCTGGCTGGATGAGTATCAGAGACAATGGTGTGTGCTCCCCAACAGAGTGCTCTAATGGGTGAGGCGAGTCTGGCTAGGTCTCCTCTTTCCCTACACCCGGAATCCCTGGGCCAGGGGATTCTTCACCTTCTTCAACTAGAGAGAGAGGCCACAGGGGACAAGACAGGTGCACCAGCAAGGAGGGATCTGAGGGAGCACATCCCTTCCTCATCCCACTGTGGTCACCAGGGCCATGAGAAACTGTCCTTCACTTGTTGGGCTGAACATTTTCCTCAAGGGCCAGACAGGATTTTCTAGGGCTCCCCTAGATCCCCTTTAGGACAGTGTGGAGGAAACTGCTTCCAGATCTGCAAAGCCATGTGCAGTACCAGGGCCCCAGTGTGGTCTGGGGGACCAGTTGCTGGTGGCCACAGATCAGCTAAGACGAGTCCTCCCCTTCCCCTTCAGCGCTTCAGGGTGTTCTTGGCCATGGGACTGTGATCACATTTGTGCAGCTTAGCAGCACCAGCAGCACAGTGGAAGGTAGTGGGGAACATGGTGAGAACTGTGGCTACAGCCACATCCAGGAGGTGCCTGAAGCTCAGGGTGACCCGTGGCTTTGAGAAGGCAGAAGGAGCAGGGCAGGAATCCCACTGTACGAGTTGACAGAGAGACAGGAGAGGGTGCTGGCTCCATGCTGAGCGTTTGGTCAGGACAGTGTGTGGGAAGTCATCACATTCTGTGGCTTGCTTTTTTCCCCTCCTTCAAATGATAACATTGAATATTGACCGCAGCAGTAACCGCCACTGATTCAGGGTGTGTTACATATAGTCATCAGCTAGCTGCTTTGGTATTTATGAGCTCAAGAAATCTTCTGGGTAAGCGTAGGAAGTAGAAATTATTCAATATATTTTACAGATGAGGAACCTGAGCTGGGTAAGGCTCAGAGAGAGTCAGTTGCTTCCCTAGGGATCAAGGACAAAGCCAGTGTTCCAATGTGGTCTGACTCCAAAGCACACTTTTTCTTTAGGCCACAGTGCCAGCACTGCCAAGCCTTTCACTGCACCTTGGATCTCAGCCACTGCAGAGTCCTGGGGGCCCCACATGAGCTTGGGTCAGGCTTCCACATGTCATTAAACCTGGGGCCATTGTTGCCAACCTCATCCAGAGTGGTCTAGGACCTTTGGGACTGCAGTGTGGGGAAGAAAAAGCTCAGGGGTGGGTGTCAGGTAGAAGGTTAGGGTGCCTGTGTGCACAAGTCCCCTTCTACCTGCTTCTCAGGCTATGAGTCCCCAGGGGCAGGGCACAGGCCACCTGAGTCTTTCTCTGCAGCATTTGGGAAATCCCAGGCCCAACTGGTCCTTAGCAGAGGTCTTCTGCCCTCTACAGGTGCACCTGGGGTGGCCACACCTATCATGCAGCTGTAGGGCCAAAGGATCCCAGTGGGTCTGAGGTAAGGACCATGTACCTGTCTGGCCTACTTTCTAGGGAAGCCCACCCACGCTGTGGCCTCATGCTGGGTTTGCCAGTATTTGAGCAGGAGTTTGTATATGATTTGGGTTAGGGTCTGAGTCTGGGGCTCTTGGGTCCCCATCATGGCCAAACCAAGGAGTATCTCAGCCATGTGGACGATGACCGCCCTTCCTTTCCCTTTTTCATCAGCACAGCCAACCCGGGGGGCAGTGTCACCACTTCTCAGGGGCTCTCAACTCTGCAAAGTTCCTATTGTCTCCATAAGGCTAGGGTGTGGAGCAGGCTTCCCACCCTTCACCTGCCACAGCCTAGACTCGGTGGTGTCCTGGATGGTGCTTCCAATTGCACACACAAACACACCTGCTTATGTGCACTCCCCCATATCATTCTCTCCTGTACACAGGTAAGGAGCAGACCCACCAGACATGTGAATCTATACATGCACAGCATGCACAGAATTGTGAGCACATACTACATATACATGGATATGTGCATACACAGACAGGCAACGCGTGGATACACACTTGCACACACATGCATTTTCTCAAATCACAGGTGAGTGGAAAGGCAGACTGACTCAGACACACAGACATCCATGTGCATACACTTATATATACACTCCTTCTCCATGCACAAGTGAGGAAAAGGCAGAGTGACCCTCACAAGCAGGTTTGCACACACTGCTGTATGTACATGCACACGAAGTCTCTGCGAAGGTCCGGCCACACCTTGCCCTGCACATTGAACCCTCGGATGGCCTAAATGAAACTTCGTGGGTGCCCTCTGACACTGACAGCTGCCCACAGCCCAGTCTAGAAGCCCAGATTTGCTGCTATGGGCATAAGCTGGATTGCCTTTGGTGCTGATTTATAGGACAAACATCTTCCACTTTGATTATGGCTGTTTTCCATAATTACTATAAACACTCTGCCTCACATGAGATTTGCTCTTAGATCTCTCTCCACTGCTTCTCTCAGAGTAGCAAATTTGGCCTGCATTAGCTCAGAGTCTGTCCCATGGGCTGTAGATGTGGGGGTGTCTTTTTTGTGAACTTTTAGGGCTCACTAAGGATTCCCACATGCGCATATCCTAAAATACGAACCTGGACCTCCCCTGCTAAAGGATTCAGAATGAAACAGCCTAGGAGGTGTCCCTTTTCCAGCAGACAGCAGAAAACGGAGGCAGGGACAGGTCTGAGTAGGGAATGCTGAGTCATGGGGTGAGGCCCTGGTCACGGGTGCTCTTTTGACACCTTCCTCCCTCCGCAGCTGAGAAAGTTTTTCTGGGATTGGTGGTACTGGGAAGAAGGCTATACCCCTAAAGGCTACAGAGGGCCTGCCACTTTACCCTCTGCCCACTCAGCCCTCTGGGAGCCCTGAATCATCATTTCCCTCTCCTTCTCTAAGCTCTGGTCTCCCCACTTGAGACTCCTCCTAACACTTGGTGAAGATCACTAGGACCCCATGCTGCTCCAGGGTCCAGAGGAGTGATTGAGCCAGAGGACAGAAAAGCCAAGGTCATGGAGCTCTGGGAAGTCTGCCAGCAGGAGATGCAGTTCAAATTGCCCATTCTAAAGAGTCCCCTCCCCATGTATGCAGTGACCTTGGAGGAAGCCCTCAAAGTCAGTGGCAAAGCCCACTTTCAAGAAACCAATGGGCTGCTCCTATTTAAAGGGCACAGAAGAGGTCACCCTCTTCTAGAACCAAGAAAGCCAGGGAGCTCTTGACTGGCCTTGCACAAGGTCACATAGCTAGCAGGTGCATAAGCCACCAATCAGCTGTGTGATCTGAAGAGCTCCCATCCTATCTCTGGGCACTGGTTCTACCAAGTATAGGATGTAGGGACCAGTCTGGAGAGGTGGAAAGGGCCGCCACTGGCCCAAGACAGTGGACTTGGCTCTGCCCAGGGTGTTGAGCATCCTCCTCTCCTGGCCCCAGGTCCCTGTCATACTCACAGGCCACCTGGACTTCAGTCTGCCGCTGCAGCAGGGCCCCCATCCGGTTCCGTACAACACAGCGGTAGAAGCCAGCGTGGGTGCGGTCCAGGCTGGTGATCATGTACCTAGGGGACAAACAAAGACAGCCAGTGAGCAAGGCAGGCAGCGCCAGGGTGCAGAGGTCAGTGGGTTCAAGGTCAGAGGTCGCAAGGTCACCTTTCCTGGAATAGAGAGCACTGGGGAGCTCTTGACCCGCAGGCTCTGTCATGGCATCACAGAAAGGTCCTTATTGGTAGGGAGTCCATCCCACAGGCCACGGGGCTTTGCACAGCCTGCACTTCCCCAGGACAGGAGGTGCTGTGCCTGCTTCTTTGACCCTGCTGTGGCCAGGCCACCTAGGGCTGTGCTGGCTCGCTTGGAGGATGCTGTCCTTCCCTGCTTGACTCTCGGAAGGTGGCGCCCTTCCCTGCCTGTGACACACATGACAGAATGGTGGGGGCATCGGGATTTTGGCCAGGTATAGGACTGTGCTGTAATATTAATTGAAGTGGGTGGAGGTGACAGAGGCAGGGAAATTTACACATTTCCCCAAATGCTGTGTCAGTCCTTCCTTGACATCACAGGCAGCTCCAGCTCAGCTTGGTGGAGGGAGGGTAGAGCCTTCTGTGATAGGCCACGTTCCACATGCATGATTCCGAGCCAGTCCTTTGGTAGCTGGATCCTGGGACACTTGTCACCCAAAGAGCTACAGAGTCTGGGGCTGGAGAGCAGGTGTAAGGTGTGCTTACCTGGCCAAGAGGGTCAGTGGGAGGGGTTTCTGACAGAGAGACATAGGTGGTTGGGAGCCTCCAGTGTGGAAGGGACTGGGTCCAGGACTTAGTTGCCCTGGTGACCCTGAGTGATCATTTTTCTCATTTCTGGGCAATGGTCTAGCATGCCCTCAGAAGGCTAAGGACTTGAGTTAGGATATCTTCCCTCAGCCCTTGGGTATCCTAGGGTTTGCCCTGGCTGCTTTGGTGGACAAGCTCATTGTCACTTGTCCCTAGGGTATGTCAAGCCTCGGATTCCCAGAATGGCTAGTTTTATTTTACGCGAGTCCTGGCCAGCTCTATCAGCAGCACCACTGTAATCATCATGACGATCGCCACCAGCCTCACTTCCCCAGGGCTGCCACGCTGCCACCCCCATCTGCCCAACCTCTCTGCTTTGGATGTTGGATTTAGTATTTTTCATACATTTCTTCATTTCACACAGCAGTTCCCAGACTACTGGCTATCACGGACCAGTAACACTTCAAAAAATGGGGATCAGCATAAGACTGTCAACTTTTTACTTTGCCAAGATCATTAAAACCAGCAACCAAAAAGCAAAACAGAATCAAATAACAAACACTTAAAAAAAAGATAAAAGGAATAATATTAAAAAGTGCCAGGGAGAAAAAAAATAAATAGATATGGTCAGCATTTTATTTAAAAAGGACATTTCTTAAATAGGACACGCACATGTAAACACTGAATAGTTTCTCTAGTGTGAGAAACTGAAAGTGCAAAGAAGGACTAAAAGTATAATAAATAATGTGAAATAGGAAGAAAAGGGGCAAAGGGGAGGGGAAATTGGAGGGGGAGGGGAAAGGAAAGAAGGGAATGGAATGAATATGAGAAAATGAAAAAAAGGGAACAAAGTCATTGTAAATAGGGAGGGATGGAGGGCTTGAAGGGAGGGCAGGGAAAGGGGGATAAAATAAGAACCAAGAGAGAGTATGTAAAGGTGCAAATTTCCAATGACGAATGTCATTATATTGTATACCTAAAATGTACCAATAAAAGGATATACAGTTAAAAAAAAATAAAAAGGACATTTCTGAGATGTCAAAAAAGAAACCTAATTTCAGCATGAAGGCAATTTCAACAAAGTTTTAAACTTAAATTTTATGCACAACCCACCACACTAGACTGACATTTCTTATTTTACATGTACGGTTGCCAACTGTCACAGGTCGGCATTGGGTAGCCTTTGACTTAATAGTCACACTAACACCATGGAGGAGGTACCCTGTTCAGAGAAGAAGAAACTGAGGTTCTTGAGTACCTTGGCATTGACCTGTCGTTTCACACACACCCAGAGGCAGGGCCAGGGTCCCCCTGAGCCTGACTCCAAGCCTGGATATGCGCCGATCGATCCTGTGTTCACGTCCCAAAGGGCCCCACCGTCCATGCTAGGTCTTCCCACACCTGGCTCCCAGCTGGGTGTACAACCAAGTTTGCTCTGGCTCTGCAGCATTATCCACCACTTTCTGGCTGCCTGGGCCCCTTATCTCCACCAGTGGCTGCAGCTCTTATCTGTTCCTTGCGCCTGTGCCCAGTGTGATGATGGGAAGAGAGCAGAGACCCAAGCTCTGGCAATCTGTCTCCTCCTTTCCCTTCATCCTGCAGCTCATCCCAAGTGCTCCCTCCTGCCTGCTTCTCTCCCAATTTGGGGGAAACTGGCTTTCTAAAGTGACAGGTGAGCGGAGAGGGCCAATGAAAGCACAGATAGGCTGGAAGGACTCTCTACTCTTAGAAATGGAATTGGATAATCTTAAAAAGCATCAGGGGGAGGAAAAGAAATAGAAATGGCTGCTAAACTCATGAAAATATGCTCAGCCTTTGTTGTAACGGAAAAAAAAATTCAAATCAAAGCAAGATAATGTTCCCTCCGTGTCAGGCTGTCAATGACTTTCAAAGCCAGTGTAGGCAGGCTCAAGTGGCGGGTGAGGGAGGGTGAATCTGCAGGTCCGTTGGTGGCACTGTAACTTGGGGAAACATCTCCCAGAATCTGAGAACATCGTAAGCTCTTTGACCCAGGAGCTGCATCCTGGGAACTGGCCTTTAGATATACTTGCAACAATATGACAAAAATATATGAAATGATGTTCCCAGCAGCATTACTTTTAATCACAGAGATAAACCATGAAAAATTGGAAGCAAACTAAATGTCCATCAACATCGAGTCAGATCAATATAAGATGCTGCAGCCCTGCAATGAATGAAGAATACTCATATGGAATAAAACAGAAAGGTCTCCAAGGTGTACATGGGTGTGAGGGAATTAGGTGAATAAGCTGGAAGGTCCCAAGGGACCGAATAAGATCCTAGCTGACTGTTAAGAAGAAGAAGAAGAAGGAGAAGAATGAAGCAGTATGAGTTGCCATTCAGTAATACAGGCTACCAAATCCTGTTTCATGGTTTGGATCATGTAAACGGACCCAATAAAAATAATTCAATATTTTTGCCAATGCCCCCCCCAAAACCAAAGAGTGCTGTGATGATACGATACTATTTGATATGTGACCATTTCGGTAAATTGAAATAGTGTGTATGTTTATGTGCCTAAATACATATGGAAACACACACTTATAATCACACGAACACACCCATGTGTACATAAAATTTTTCCAGGATGGAGCATCCAGAATATGTTATCTGGCTTTTGGGAGAGGTATCCAAGATAAGTAGGGAGGGGAGCTTCTATTTCCTGATTTTATGCCTTCCGTGCCATCAGTGTTTTCTTTATTGTCTACATATACTGCTTTTATTTTAAAAATAAAATTTAAAAAATGCACTTTGTGCTTATAATTTAAGTGTACATTATAAAAAAGGCATCAGGGACTCATTGGATCTGGATTTGTTTGCTGATGCCAGTGATGCGTGGTGAAATTTAGACTTTAATAAGTCGATTTTTGTGGAAGACTCTGTCCATTTGCTTCAGCCAGACCCCCCAGGGGCCACGAGGAAGGTGACAGGCTGTTGGCCCGTCCCCTCCCAGAGGCCTCCCTCTGTCCCCTCTGTGATGGAAGGCGGGGGTTCTGCCAGCAGTACCACAGCTTCTGTCTTGCTCCCCTAACCTCCCTTTCCCTCTGCCTGAGCTCCCTCCTTGCCTGGGAGACCTATTTTGGGCTTGCAGGTGACATTATTTAAAGTAACAGTTCCACCCACAGCCTTTCCTATCAGGGAAGCCACTTCCCTCCACCCAAACTGCAGTTCAACTCCTGGCTCCCAGGCGGGTGGAAGAGGCAGTTGGCTAAGGTCTTGGTTGGTGAACCCAGCACCCAGGAAACATCCTGATGATGACAGTGCTCCCCACAGCTTTGCCCGCCCTGCCCACCCATGGCAGCTGGCTGGGCAGGGAACTGGATAAACCCAGCCCTGTCTGAATCTGCACCACGGACAAGAGGATAGAAGAAATGGCTTCTGTAGAGGCCCAGACCTGACCCACCCAGGAGGAAGTGCAGCATGGGAGGAAGCACCAGGACTTCCAAATAGGAGAGATGTCAGCTTGGCTTTCACTTTTGCCCATTCTGGGAAACATAAGGACCAGTGTGAGCCTCAGTTTCCATATTTGTAAAGTGGGAATAATAATGGCTTCTTTGATCGGAGCATCTCCAGACAATGTGCAATGTGCATCACCAGGTGCTGTGCAAATGCTTATCAAATGAGGGAGCAAACCGAAGAGTCACTGGGGAAGGTACTGGGTGGGGGAGCTCAGGGGAGGACCAAGATGGTGTAGCAGGAGCCTCCCTCCCCTAGAATGGGCATCCATTGAGGACTCCATGCCCAGCATCAGAAGAACATTCCCTCACTCTAAATATTCCTGGGCTTCCACAAACTCCCAGCCTAATCATCTCCATTTGTACCCTCAAGGTGGAAGGGCCTGAGCCTCGCTCCTCCAGGGAGAACAGCTGCGATGGCCACTCAGCAGCAGCCTCTTTCTCATTGACCAACAACCTCATGCTCCATCCATCAAGTGAGAGTCGAAGAGGTGTGGCCTCCAGGGGCCAAGGCACACCTGAACTCACCCAGCCCCGGGCCCCTTACAGAACCACTTGCTTATTTATCATTCATTATTTAATAGAAGTATTGTCACACCCTTCAGAATTCAGTGGAACTTTTTTTTTTTTTTGGTACCAGGGATCGAACTCAGGTCTTTGCGCTTGTGTAGCAGGCGGCGAAACCACTGAGCTAAATCCCCGGGCCTTACACTTCAGAATTCAAATGCAAGAAACAGTACCCAGTAGGAAGTTTCTCCCACCCGAGTGCTCCAGCTGCCCACCAGCCCTGGAGGAAATGCACTGCTCTTCATTTCTAGAGTATCTGTATCTCCCCAGGATTTCTTTGTGCAAATGCAAGCAAATTCAAATTCCAGTCCCTCCTCTTTATAACCTGGAGACCCAGCCTCCTGTTTCTCTCCTTGTTCTGTGCATGTGACAGTGTCCCTTGGAGATCTTCCCATAGCTTCACACAAAGCCTCCTCTAGCTTTCTGACAGCCACAGAGCATGGATGAATCTTCTGGTGAAGGGAGCTTTGCTTTCTCCCAGTTAGATGATCTGAGAGAGGCTTGGAGGCTGGGGAGGCAAGGGGTGGCGGAGGAAGTTACACCAAGAACCCACTCCTGTCCTTATCTATGTCACAGAGTGTCCTGATTCAACCTGGCAGGAAGTGGCCGGTCAGTCCACTGTTCCGAGATAAGGGGAAGGGCTCAGGGTGAAGGGCACAGCATGACAGTGGGGCGAGAAACCAGGACAGATAATTGGATTTTTAGAGACAAGAAGAGAGGGGCGAAAATAACTGCCTAACAAATGTGGCGTCTTTTCCAGCACACGGGGAAACACACAATGCCCTTTTTGGTTCGAGTCCTTGAGTGTCACAGTTGATATTTAAAATAATTCTTACTCACATTAAATAAGATATTTCAATTCCACAAAGCTGTCAGGAGCTGATGCGGACACTAGAAATAATAGGCCCACTCTCCTTGTATTGTCCTGGTTAATAAATCAGACATTGGGAGATGCATGTGGTGATGCGCACAGGGAGGAAGGGCTAGTGTGCACATATGCACAGGTGCACACACACAAAGCACACTTGTGCATGCCCACCAGTGTGCAAGGCCCTCATGCAACACTGTTGTGTACACACACACACACACACACATGCACTCATGGAACCAACCAGCATGCAAACTCAGACACACACCTATGCACATGTGTGCGTACACCCATGAATGCACACTCACCACACATGCTCTCACTAGGCCCGTTCCCAAGTGCTCAGGAAGAAGCCAGCTGGGTCACCACATCCACAGCCTGAACGTGTCACCACAGATGGGTGAGGCCAACCCAGGCACTGCTGTTTTGGGCACAGCAATGAACAGCTGAGCTTGGGGATGCAGGCTTCCTTCCCTTTTCCCACAGGCTTTTGGGTAACAAGCAGGAAAGGCAGCAAGCACCATGGTATGTGCAGGTGCATATGTTCTCAGACACCTGTGAGCACACAGCAAGCCACTCTGATAGCAGGGTACACAGGTGGCACTGAGGCCTGGCCAGCTGGAAAGGGATTGGCTCTATGTTGGGAATTTGCTTGTGTAAAAGTCCTTCGGCAAGAAGGCAAAACTCTGCCCATGGTGATTCAAGGGGAAGTCTACGTACCAGATAATAATAATACCAAAGTACCATTATGCAATCAACATGATAGTAACTAGTACTATTATTATAAGAAATGTGCCTGTTCTGAGGGCCTTAACACACATCAACTCATTTAGTCCTCACAACGCTGCGGGGGAAGAGGTGACATAAACCTCAGTTCACAGATGAGAAAACTGGGGCCTGGAGATAGGCAGGATCTCGCCCCAGGCCACACAGCTATAGGTACCTAGCCTGTTGGAGTCTGGCGCACAGACAACATGGACTTCAATTGGATGTGCACCCAGCAGCTTGTGGTCTCTCTTCCTGGGGCTCACTGTGGGGACCAACAGCTGGACTCTTGATTTTCCTTCGCATGTGTGAAGAGACTGTGTATGGAGGGGAAGGGGGTGCTGTTGAGCAGGGCCCAAGAATCAGATCTGGCAATGCTAACAAGAAGCCACTGTTAAGAACTGGCCAGTCTAGTGACGGAGAGGCTCAGGAGTGGGACGGATCAGGTGGGCCCTTTGATGGATCTTTTGATCATAGAAGCGGAGACTTGAGAATGAAGGAATGGGAGCAGTCAGAGCTACACTGCTCAGGATGGAAATGCCCCGGGGACGCTGCATTTCTCCTCTGGAAGCAGCCCCAAGGATCCTGAATTCATGAATTCAGTGGGTGGTGGGGTGAATGAAAGGGAAAGAGAGAGAGAACCAAAGATGGTGTCAAGATGTAGCCCGTGGAGGGAGTGGCAGGGCAATTCAGGAACAGAGGTTTCTGTCCTATTTTAAGCAGTTTCCCTTCTGAGCTGTAAATCCCCTCCCACCTCTTCGGTGAGAGTCTGCCACGCACACTGGCTTCTGCTACTGATACTTGGGTGGAGGCAGAGCTCCTGACTCAGTGGGGAGCAGCCTGGGGAAGGGAGGGGTTGCCAGAGAACTGAGGGGCAAGAGATTTTCAAGGTGGCAGGTGGGCCAGGAATTTGTCCCTTTACAGAGGATACACTTAGATAGTAAGGAACATGGTGACCCTCAGTGATGAAGGGGAACTTGGCCATGATGGGTTCCCCCGACTACCTAGACCCCTCAGAGTACAGGGGTGGTGCTTGCAGGGGAGGGAGTGGGGGAGGGACCCACAATGCTGACTGTGAGAGTGAATGGTAGGCGTCAACTTGATTGAGCAAGGGGATACCCAGGCGACTGGTGAGTCGTGATTTCTGGTGTGTCTGTGCAGCTGGTTCTGGAGGAGATTGGACTTGGAACTGGTGGACCCAGTGCAGAAGATGGCCTTCACCCATACGGGTGGGTACCATCCAATCCTGGAGGGCTAGAACGGGACAAAAAGGTGGATGAAGGAGGAACAGCTCTGTCTTGAGTGAGGACATTGGAGTTCCTGGTTCTCGGGCCTTTGGACTCAGGGACTGACCACTGTGACCTACCAGTTCTCAGAGTGAATGTCTCCATGGCTTTCCTGGGTTTCTAGCTTACAGACGTGGACTGTGAGACTCCTTGCCCTCGTAAGCCTGTGAGCTAATTCCTACAATAGCCCTCCTATATAAACCTGTGCTGTATCATACTCCATACTGAATGTACACCCGCTTAGAATATGGGAGCTAAAGGGATGCTGGGTCAGATATCAGGGTCTACTGAGACCTCCACTCATCCGCACAGGCTTAGGGGGAGGCTGGACTCACCCCTCGTGATAGAGACGGAGGGGTGAAGGCAGCAGCCAGCCCAGGCTTGACTCACAGGTGGCAGGAGCACTGCAGCACACAAGGACCGGGCTGGGCATGGCAGGGGTCCTCATGAAGACCTGTTTCCCCCTGTAGGAAGTAGGAGGCTGCCAGTTGGCCCTCCTCTGGAGCGCAGGAACAGTTCTGGACCCTGAGGGTGGAACCTGTTGCCTTCACCCCTCCATGAGTTGCCATCTGCCTGGGCCCCTCTGCTTTCAGTCATGTGACTCCTCCAGGAGCCTTTTTCCATCCTCCAGGGACCTCTCCTGCCAGTCTTGGTGTGTTTATCACAACTTAATTTGATGTCCTGTTTGCTAGTTTGTGTCCCCTCCAATATATCTTCCCAGAATAACACACACTCCACGAACATTTTCCAGATGGATGAATGAAATGGCCAAATATCTGGAAGGCCAAATAATGCCCCCAAAGATCTCTCTGACCTAATCTTAGAGCTTGTGAATGTCACTTCACACAGTATTAAATTACAAGTCCCCCAAAGGGAGGTTAAAGTCCTAACTCTGGACCCTGCATGTGTGACCTTATTTGGAAATGGCTTCTTCGCAGATATCATCAAGTTAAGGTGAGGCCGTTAATGGGGGCTTCAACCAACATGACTGGTGTTCTTATAAGAGGAGCAGAGATGCAGAGACCGAGGGAGAAGGCCATGGGAAGATGGGGCAGGGACTGCAGGAGTGTGACAGGAACCCCAGAATGTGGAGGACTGGGACATGGTTGGCCCTGGAGCCTTCAGGGAGGCCATGTTCTGTAATACCTTGACTCCAAGCCTTGGTCTCCAGAGCTGCAAGAGACTAGACTGCTGAAAAGTTCAGCCCTCCAGCTTGTGGTATTTGTTACAGCAGCCACGGGACACCAACCCATTAGGAAATAGGGACTCACACCTGTGATCATGGATCTTGAGATGGGAGATGATCTTGGATGAATTGGGGCTCGGGGAAGGCACCAGGCAGATGCAGCAGAGCATAGCAAGAGGACGTTTAACGTTGGAGGCAGAGGTGAGAGGTGTGGGGCCACGAGCCAAGGGATGGGGGCGCTTCTGGAAGTTGGACAAGGTGAGGAGATGACCCTCCCCAGGGCTCCAGAGGAACCAGTCCTGCCCACACCCTGGATGTAGGAGCTCCGCTCTCTAGCAATGCAGGAGAATACAGTGCGTGTTTTAAGTTATCATTAGATGTGATAATTCATGATATCTGCCATAGAAAACCAACGTAGGAGGCTTCCTCCAGGTGCAGGGTGGAGCCAGGCCCAGGACTCTTTCCGGCAATGTGGAGGGTAATGGCATGGTACAAGGAAGCCATGTGTTCTCTGCAGAGCAGGTGGCCGTAGGGGTAGGGCTGAGCCTGTCTGGTGCCTGAAGGCAGTGCTCGCATGAGACACAGCCTGTGGGCTAGTACGACATCTGAGGGGTGGTTTGCTGAGAGGTAGAGGAGGTGTCTGCAGGCCTCCAGCTCCGGCCCCTTCCCACCCCCACCCTCTACTGGGACACCCACAATGCTCCGACTGGCCCCCAGGCCCTGTGGTGAGAGGGACGGTGGTGTTACAGAGTGAGGGCCACTGACACCCTGACAGCCCTGGCGTTGGTCCCGCTACCTTCTGGGCCAGCTAATCACTCTCAATGAGCAAGGACAGGACTTCGTTAAGATTCATCCATCAGCCCAGTGATCCTAAAAGAGGGCTGGCTGGGTGGGAGCACAGGGATGGAAGCTGAGTGGGCCAGCAGGGTGAGACAAGGGAGGGCAGGGAGTCAGGATAGCCACTGGGCAAGGGTGGCTGCGACTGTCACTGCTTGGGGAAGAAGCAAGGACCCTCCCCTTAACAGCATATAGGTAACTAGCATGCGTTCTGACCCAAACACTTCATGCATATGATCAAGTTCATTCCCATGTTCACCGCAGGGGAAGGAGATCCTTCTCCTCACTCTATAGCCAGGAGACCTGGGCTCAGAGAGGTGGCACACATTGCCTTTGGTCACCCACCTAGGAGGTGGCAGAGCAAGATTCAATTTCAGGTCCACTGGACCTCAAAAGTTTCCTTGCCCCATGCCAGCCCCCCTGACCTGACCTAAGGCCCTTGGTACCATTGTAGATAGATCTTCCCTCTGCTTGTTCTGGCCTCACAACCCAAGGAGCTGCCCAGAACTTGCCGAGGCCCAGGAGCTTCAGCTGAGCTGTACTGGTGGGAATCACTGCCCCAAAGGGATGAGAGTCAGAAGAACTTGAGGACCACCTTGGAAAGTCATGAGTGACACAGGGCTTTTTTTATTGTTAGAGGCAGGAAAGGACAAAGAGCCAGACAGGACCACACTTGTCCAGGGTGCAAAGAGTTAAAGCTTCAAGAGGTCTCAGTTTGATGTTTTAAAAAAATGACTGGGAAAGAAGAAATCCTGAGGTTTGAGGGGGTGTGTGTGGTTATTACTTCAAAAACAAACAAAATAGAAAACAGAAAAGCAAGCCTTTCACTCCGGGGAACCGTGCTGGGAATTTACCCCGTGGCTCCTTGCTTCCTCTGCTCAGATCAGCCCTCCCTCTATCTGCTCTCCACTCGCTTGGGGCTAGGTGGGCTTCTTTGTCCTGGGCTCCTGGCACCTGACTGAAATTCATTCTGATCCTTTCCATGCCGAGGTGCATCAGAAAGAAGCCAAATTAAAACAAGCTGATAAAGAGCCTGCCTGGAAATCAGGTCTCTGGAGCCAAGCAGCCTAATCACATGGGCTGCAGAGCAGCCGCTTCTCCTCCTTCTGTAGCCCTGGTTCCCCAATACGAGCGAGAAGCATGACCTGTCTGGAGTGGGGCACAGATCACCGGGACACCCCAGGGTGGATTAGTTTCCTTGGGCTTCTGTAACAGAGGTCCACAAACAGGGTGGCTTAAAACAACAGAAAATTTCCTCCTATCTCTGGAGGCCAGAAGTCTGAAATCAAGGTGCCAGCAGGGCCACCCTCCATCTGAAGGCTCAACGAGGCCAGCGTGGACTTCTCCAGCTCGGGCAGCCTCAGGCATTCCTTGGCTGGCGGCCACATCCCTCCAGGCTCCACCTGCAGGTGACTTCTTCCCATGTGTCTGTCTTCATGAGGCACTCTCTTCTCCGGGTCTCACTCTTCCTCCTATAAGGACTTCATAGATCAGAAGTGGGTCTTCAGTATGACCTGATCCCAACAGCCAAAGCAGCAACACACTATGATACCAGGGGCTTGGGGTTCAACATGTATTCTGGGGAAGGGAGACACATAAGAAGGGATCTCTTAAGGTGCTCATCAGCCTAGGACTGAGGCTTGAGCATTAGGTGACTGAGGCACCAGGGGTAAATGGTATTTCTAGGTGTAGGTTCTGGGGAGGCTGGGAGGCTGAGTGAATGGTGGCTGATGGAGACGGGGAGTGAGGGCAGGGAAGGCTTTGGAGAGGAAATGCTGTGCAAGAGAGTCCCGAGGGGAGGGAGGATGGATGGGGGATGCCAGGCATGATGAGTGGGGTGGGGGGAGAGAGAGAGAGAGAGAGAGAGAGAGATCCTGGGAAAGAAGAGGCTGGGCTCAAGATAGCCCCAGTCCCATGTGCCGTGACTTGGCCAGGCTAAGAAGTCTGGGATCTTCCCTCAGGACAAAAAAAATGCTCTGAGGGTATCAAGCAGGGTTATAAAACAGGAGTTGGCAAACCACAGCCCGTACTCCAAACCAACAGCCTACAACCTCTGTACAAGAGGTACACTAAGAATAGGTTTTACATTTTAATATTTTTGGACAAAAGGAAAAGAATGGAAATTGTATGAAATTCAAATCTCAGCAGCCATAAATACAGTTTTATTGGAATGCAGCCGCCTGAGTGCATTGCCTACAACTGCGGTCTTGCCACCACAGTGGAGCTAAACAAGCCATGTGGCCGGCAGAAGCTGAAAGAGGCACTCCTGGTGCTGTCAAGGAAAGGCTGGGGTGGCATAGAGCTCACTGCCTGCAGGGGGAGAGTGGACTAGAAGCAGTCAAGGCCACAGGGCTGGTGTCAGTCTTCGCCACAGACCAGCGGACAGACCATGGGGAGAGACAATGGGACCTGACCAGGCGAGGCCGTGCCATAGCAGGGAAGGTGGAAAGGCGTCACTGACATTGCACCAGGAGAACTTGATGGCCTCGGGGCTGGAGGAGAGAGGATCTCAGTGCACACAGCTGGCTGAGGAGACACAGGGTGACAAGTAGGGAGGAAGGAGGGCAGTGGGAGAGGCTGGTATACACCGAGGCCACCCCCAGCCCTTTTCAGTTTTTCATGTTGAGACAGGGTCTCACTGTTCCTAAGTTGCCTAAGCTGGGCTCGAACTTGCAACCTCCCTTCCACGACCTCTCAGAGTGACGGAATTACAGGTGTGTGTCACCACACGGAGATTCTTTTTTAAGATGTGACACTTGCATAAGGGTAAAGCCTGGCAAAGGGGAGTGGTCAGAGGAGAAGTAGGAAGAGGGGCAAGGGATGCAACTAGTTCCGGGGAGAGGAGGTGGGGTCAGGAGTCCTGGGGCAGGAAGTGTCTTCGTCACTTTCTCATTGCTGAGACAAAATACCAGGCACCCACAACTTACAGGAGGTGTGGTTTATTTTGGCTCATGTTTTCAGGGCATCGTTAGCCAGCTCCAAGGCAAAAATGGTTTAGTGAAAGGGCCTGGACAGAGGAAAGCTGCTCATGTCTTGGCATCTAGTAGGCAGAAAGAGGAGGAATGGAGAGGCGGATAGAGCTGCTCAGGTCAGCCCTCAGTGAGCGCCTCTTCTGACCAGACTCCGCCTCCTTTCAGCTACTGAGTTCAGTAGTGGATGAATCTACTGATGAGTACAGCAGCCCCTGGATCCAGTGACCAAGCCTACGATGCATGATGCTTTGAGGGGCATTCTTGCTCTAAACCATATCCAGAGTTACAGAAAACAGGAGGGATTCCTCACAGTGGCTTCTAATTCTAGAGGAAGTGAGTGGGGGTGGGGAAGGAGGCTGGAAAGAGCAGCAGTGGAAAAGCTGGCTGGCCAGGAGGAATCTTCCGGAAAGCCCAGGAGGGGTGAGCCCCTTGATGGTGCGCAGGTACAGTCTGCGCAGGTGGCTGGTTCTCTTCAGCAGGGCCCGTGAGCCTGCTGGAAGAAGCAAAGTGGGCTGAGAGCTTGGGTGACTCGAGGCTAGGGATCCTCCGGGAGGACGTGACAGAAGGGGCACAGAACAAGAGGGCTGCAGGTTCTGGCAGGACGGAGGCTGAGGTGGTGAGGCCTGGGGCGGGCGGCCAGGAGACGCAAGAGCACCCAGCAGAGAGCTGGCAGATGGGCTTCAGGGAGGGACTGGGCCAGAGGCTGAGGGTTTTCCAGAGTCTGGTCACTCAAAGTACGGCCTGGCGGTCCATGGCCTGGCTACCGTGGGGGAGGGGCTCAGAAATGCAGATGTGTGGCCTCGCCCAGACCTGCTGAGCAGCACCTGCATTTAGGGTGCTCCCAGCTGCTTCCCTTGCACACAGGGTGGCTGGAGAGCAGGAGGTCGGAATTCGAGTTTCAGATTTGAACAGTTCCAGGGGAGGACAAGGGGCGGGATGCTGCCTCATGAGTCCTCAGATCTCCATCGCTGAGATGACTCTGATGATGGTCCCCACAAAGTCAGTCTTCAAGAGCCCCGCTGGGACCTCAGACAACGTGGCTCTCCTCTCAGCTCCATCACTTTCAGAGCCTGGGACTTCAGACCAGGGACCAAATCTTGTCAGACCTCCAGCAGCGCATCTGTCTCAGAAAGTATAAGAACAGGCCCTTCCGCTCTGAAGCGTGCTCTGAAAACACTTGTTTGTCCAATGCAGTGGCAGAAGAACATGAGCGCTGTTGCTTCTGTGTTTGGTTATGCACTGTCTTGTCTGCAGGAAATGCTGGGTCAATATGGAAAGCCAGATCCCGCAGAACTGAGCCACACAGTTACGCACAAAAGATACAAAACACTGTCACCTCCAGTATCCTTAGGCCACCGCAGTTGTACCCACCCACACCTGGCATCACAACTGGATTTCAGACAACCTTCCTGCTACCACTGAAGAATAACTCAGGAGCTGTAGTCCTTCCAACACCCACTTCCACAAACAAAAGCAAAGCACCACATATATTGTAGCATTTATGCATTTCTTAACTATTCTGCATATATAAAATTATGCAATCACCTTTACTAGATTCCTCTCTTGGTTATGTGTTACTAATAAAGATTTTGAGTGTGGTACCCCTCAGCCCATTTCCCCTATAAGCCCTGTGGTCTTTTGCATCACATGGTGATATTTACGAAATGTATATATCTTGTTATGGCAGAACTGACTGTGAACTGCTGAGCACAGTGCCTGGAATTTGGTAAGCACACAGGAACATGTACTGAGGTAGTTTACTATTATTATGAATCACACCACCCCTCCTGGAGTGCCTACAACGTGCCAGACACTATCGGGCCCTGGGTGTTCACAGTAGTAACTGCCAACAGCAATAGCAGCACCATCATCTCCGTGTATCATGGTATCACCTGTTCCTTACATCGAGGTGAAAATATTACTGCTCTTGCCGCTATTTACTACTGCACAGACCCAGCTCTGCTCCTGGTTCATTCATTTCCTGTGACTAGCCACCAAGACAATAGGGGGGCTTCCCCAGAGAGAGAAGGGAAGGAGTCAAACGTCAGGCCCCTCAGCAACTCCAATCCCTGGGAACTTAAACAAGGAAATATCTGGTCATCTTTGGGCAGCAATGACTTTGCCATGGGGGAATGTGTGCTGGAAGCATTCATGTGCAGGTGGGTAGCAGGCAGGCACTGGGTGAATCTCGGTGGTGTGAACCCCGTTAAGCTCTGCCCCTGGCCTGTGCTTCCTGCCTGGCCCAGACTTGCTCCCTGGTCTTCCCCAGGCTCCTGATTTCCCCTGGCCAGATGTTTGTGGGATTAGTGCAGCTGATAATCCTGAAGATGACCACAGTGTCCCAGAGGCTCCGGTAACTCACCTGGCAGGTGGAGGGAAGCTGGGAAGAGGCCTCCCTGGGCACCCATCAGTGCCCATTGTTGGCAGTCCTGGCATGGTGTGGGGGTGTGTGAGGAGGTGCTGATTCCCTGCCCCAGCCAGACCTGACTCAAGGTCAGGGTGAACCCACTCCATCTGCAACAAAGCTTTAGGTGTGGCTGGGTTTCTCCTCTTTGGGATCTATAGCTATGTGATATATATATATACACACACACACACACACACACACACACACATATATATATACACATATATATGTACATATATATATGATTAAAAATATGGTGAATGGTTAAATTTTAAAAATCACTATACTGAAAGACATGTTGCCATTATTCGCCTTCAAAGTACTCCCTCTTTCTAGGCTGGGAATGTAGCTCGGTGGAACCACGCCTGCCTTGCAAACACAAGGTCCTGAGTTCCATCCCTGGTACCAAAAAAAATTTCTCTCAGAGTACTCCCTGTCACTTCTCTCACTTCAAACACACCCCATCTTTCTTGCCACTTTCTGAAGCAGTTCTCCAAGCTGTCTTTTGGGAGTGTCTTTAGTCGCACTGTCATGGTTGCCTTGATGCACTGAACTGACTCTTCATGGTCTTTTCATGGTCATTTTGACTTTGGGGAAGAGCCAGAAGTTGCAAGATGCCAGATCCAGTGAATAAGGTGGATGAGGACACAGTTATATTTTTATCAGCTGCCTTCCCATTGGATGGCACTTGGCAGCAGCATTCACTGTAGTTTTGATCACACCTCTTAGAGACACAAAAGGGGACTTCGAGAACTGCTTCAGAAAATGGCAAGAAAGGAAATAAAGTCTTTGTAAATAGGGAAGGGTGGAGGGGGTGAAGGGAGGGCTAGGAATGGGGAAAAAATAAGAACCAAGATGCATTATGTAAAGGTACAATTCCCAATGAGAAATGTAATTGTGTTGCATACCTACAATGTACCAATAAAAGAATTTAACAAAAAAAAAAAAAGAAAAGAAAAGAAAATGGCAAGAATGATGGGATGACAGAGTATTTTGAGTGGGACTAACAGCAGTGCGTATTTTTATTGTAATAATTTTTAAACATTAACCATATATTTTGATCATACTTCATTTGATATATATCTTCCTATCCATCATTCCTGTCCTGTAACTCCCTCCCCAGGGCAGGCTATAGACTAGAATTTCTCTTTCAAAGGTAGGTCTAGAAACTCTAATCTTCCCTTTCTTTCTCTGACCATTTTTGAGAGTAGATGATAAGATCCTGTTTCAGAAGGTCCTGCCTCACACCTCGGAGAAAGGAAGTGATACACAGAGGCCAAAAAGAATCTGAGCACACAACCCTGCTACTTTCCCCACCAAGTCTATTCATTCGTACCTTTTTCGTCTGATAGCATTTCTGCACAGTTGTCCATGCTTCCATCACATCCATGCAGTGAGATCCTCATGAAAACCCAGAAGGGTGGGATTTGGGTAGTTTCTGGATAGCTTAGTACATGGGAGCTCCTGGGGGCTGATGTGCCTGGCCAGGATATTGAAGCTTCCTGGCCCTTTCCCTGAACCTGGCTTTGTGCTCCTTTTATACACATCCTTTGTAATATCCTTTATAACAAACTGGTGAATGCAAGTCTTTCTCTGATTCTGGACAGCTGCTCTAGGAAATGAGTCACATTTGGGGAGGGGGCCATGGGAACCCCCATTGACAGTGGTCAGAAGCACAGGGAGGATCTCTTGGGGCTGGTGACTGACATCATGTGTGTATGTGCATGTGTTGGGGGCCAGTTTTGGGGGTTGAACCCTCAGTGTAGGGGATCTGATACTCTCTAGATAGTATGAGAACTGAATTGGACTAGAGGATGCCCAGCTGCAGGATCGCTTGCTTGGCCTGTGGGGTTTCCCCACACATCTGATGTTACAAGTGCAGCAGGAGAAACTGAGTCTGAATTTGGAGTTCATTTTTCCTGAGCTTGACCATCTCTCTCTACTCCAGCAGAGGTAGAGCGGCTGACTTTAATTTGGCCAGCAAATCTGGGAAACAACAAAATAAAATCTGCATGTGGGTTTCATTTAATTTTTTTCCCAAAGGCCCTTTTGAATCCCAGAAGAGTACACAGGGCAGAGAGATCCACATACAAAGTGAACAGAGCTCATGAGATCTGGCCACACCGTCCTGGTTTAGGTGAGTCCACAGCTGAACTCTTACAGCACACGAGGATCTTCTGTCACAGCCCAGGACCCAGATCTGGTACCTGTGCACACTCACTCCCTCCTACTCTCACTGGCTGTATTCTGATTTCCGGCAATACCTGATACTTAGATGAACACCTAGCAGGTGTTCCACAAACCAAACCCAGGCAGGCCAATGGCTCACACACCTGAGAACAGCCCCTAAAGCCCAGCACGACCCAGGTGGGATCATGCAAGTCAGCCTGCCGAGCTCTGCCTAACACCTCTGTACTATAGGATGGAGGGCACACTGCAGGAAGGGTACCGATCATCTGTCACGTGCTCCATGATTCTGAGCAAGTTGCCTAATTCCTCAGTGCCTCCACTTCCTCATCCATAAAATAGCAGTGCTAACAGTGGATACTAATGTGGGCCAGGTTGTTGTAAGCACTTTACATGTGACAGTGCATTTACTTCTTACTAATTACCCCGAGGCCAGATTTCATTATATCCACTTTTGGCACATGGAAAAAATGAGTAACTTGCCCAAGATCACACAACCAGCAGGTGGCAGAGTTCCAGCCAGTTGCCTGTACATTTTGTGCTCTAACCGTCACACTATATATAGCTCCTGCCTGAGCTTAATCCTGTGAGGATCAAGTGAGATAATACATGCAATATGCTTAGGTTAGGGCCTGGTATAAGGCATGTGGTATGCATATGGTGTGCACTCTAGTTAGCTACCACTGTTATTATTGGTGCTGTTATTACTGGAGTCTCCTCCTCCTCCTCGAAATACTAGGTATCAAAATTAGGACCTTGTGCAAGCTAGGCGGGCACTCTACCATTGAGATACATCTCAATCCGTTTTCTAAAAATTTTTTAAGACAAAGTATTGCTAAGTTGCTCAGGCTGACTTCAAATTTGTGATTCTACCCCCTCAGCCCCCAAGTGCCGTATCTGGGGTTACAGCATGTGCCACCTTGCCTGGCTGGTGCTGTTCTTACGTATTTGTCTGTCCTGAAAGAAAGAAGCATTGCTCGCAGTCCTCTCTAATGGTTCCAGTCTGACACATGGCCCAGTGCTACTCATCCAGGTAACACTCGCTCAGCCAGCTAGCTCCGGAGCAGAGCCTGAGCCGGGCTTGCCGGGTGGGTGCCAGGATCTGGGACAGTGGCTGTCTGGAGCCCCTGGGGGTCAGACTGGGCTCCTCTGTCTACCCTTTGGAACATCTGCTCAGGCCTGGACAGCTGGCCCAGAATGACTCCCATCACCCCTGACCTCTGGCCACCACCCTGTACCACTTGTCCCAAGCTGTTCTCTCTGGATTCTCCAAAGTAACCCAAGCAGTTGACTGCAGAGACACCTTGGTGGAGAATTAGACCAGAACTGGGTTAATGAGGCCCTGGGGACCCGCCTGGGAGCCACCATCTGGAAAAGGTGACAGCTATGGCTGCTGGGCTCCAGCCAGACCTGAGTGATGGCTTGAGGGCTGAACAGCATGGGCCCAATATTTTGCAGCAATGGCCACCAGGAGGCAGAGTCTACTTCCCATTCCTCCAACTGGGGATGGCTGGCTCTCACCCACAGAGTACGGCAGAACATTCTGAAGCACAGGCCTCATGGGTTCTACATCGTCCTCTCAGATCAGGACCCTGAGACCTTTGTACCATGAAAGAAGAGAGACTGTGCACTGCATGAAGAGAGACACCCAGCCCTGAGCTCCTCCAGAAGCGCAGACCAAGCTGACGGCCACAAACATACAGGTGGGGCAGCCTGGGGAGACCGGTAGAGAAACACCAAATCACAGTTGTTTATGCCATCAGGGTTAGGGGTAGATCACTGGCAGAGAGGACTCTCCCAGGCAGGCCCTGCCTCCTTCCCATGGGCTAGAGGGTAGAGGAGCAGCAGGTGGTGGCAGCCCCTGGAGTGCTGTGGGCTGTCCCCCAAGGCTGGTGCCCAATCTCTTTGGGGGAGATTGTCTTTCCTGGTTTGCAGAAAAACCTGGGAGGGGGCAGAAGAAGCTCCTGAGGGCGAGCCAGGCTCTCCAGCGTGTGGGAATAAACAGCAAATGTCGTCGTCCTCGTCCCATTTCCATACTTTTACATGTCCAGATAAGAAGCCTATGTGCCTCCTACAGGCCCACCTCTCCCTCCTCCCGATGCCCATCTCTGTGCAATGGTTACCAGAGATTTGGACCAAATCCAAATATGTCAATTTCAGGTGATGAATGATCCGACCCGTCTTAATTTGCCTGTTAAATTTCCTCATGGTGGAAATAAATAGCCTCTGTTCATCAGAGAAGACCTTTCCTCGGGAGCCTTTCATTGAAGGCTTCGGTGAGTGCTGATCTGCACGTTCCGTGCTGCATGCTCTGGGGAGTCTGGGGGTGCAGCCTGGGTCTCCAGGGCTGCTGGGATTGGCTGGGCAAGAAGCACTGGGAAGTGGGAGGCAATGAGGGGGGGACAGAGAGTGGGCCAGGGGTGCAGCCTTTGCATTCCAGATTTCCATGCAGAGGAGCTGCTGGGGATGCCCAAGTCCCCAGGCCCACCCTTGTTTGCAGTGTGACTGGACACATCACTTGACCTCTGGGGGCCTCTATTCCTGCATCCACAGACTGCGAGGCACACTAACTGCTCACCTGTGAGTGATAAGAGTAAAGGCACATGGGGCTGGGGGGTGGCACCCTCCACGTGGGGACATGCAGAGCTGGGTGTGGACACAGGGTGCCTGGCAGAGAGCAGCTCCTCCCTGCCTGGCCCAGCTTCAGAGGGGACTCTTGGCCGGGGATTTAGCTCAGTGGTTCCACTGCCTGCCTCGCAAGCACAAAGTCCTGAGTTCGATCCCAGGTACCAGAAAAATAAAATAAAATAAACATATTACAGTGGGAACTCTTGGCTCGTGTCCTACCACATTCTCAGGCCTGTGAGTCCCCAGTGTGAACCTATGGGGACACTGAGGGACCTCAGCAGATGTCCAGAGGAAGTGAGGGGGGCAGACACTCTGATCCATGGGGCCAGGCGTGACAACACATTCCACTCCCGAGAGGTGAATCCCGCACATCCCAGTGTGTCCAGCCTGACTAGGGTTGTGTGACGGAACTCTGCCCAGCTGAGTAGCCCAGTGGGACCCGAGCAGCACCCAGTGGAGAGTTGGAGGGCCTGGGTTTCAATTCCAATATTGACATTAACTCCTACCCTGTTCCCAGGAAACCATTTCCGCCGAGGACCCTGGTGTTCTAGCTGTGAAACCAAGACCCTGGCCTGGAAGGCAGCTGAGCTGTTCTGTGGCTGTGGGACTCTATCAAGACCCCTGGCATCCCCTTCCCTGGGCTCAGGTCCAGCAAGGTGACACCCTTGTCTACCCTCAGCTTGGAAGTCGGGACCCCACTTTCTCCCCAAGACTCATTAAGGACAGGATGAGAAGACAGGTTGCTATGGAAACCAAGCCAGCTGAGGTTTCAGAGACCTTAGCCTCCTTTTTTGCCTCTCCTCTGCCACTCTGATCTTATTAGTCTTAATTGACATAATCATTGCTACATCTATCCAAGGCACAAAGAGTAGCTTTGTTCTTGCTGCCCACCACCAGCCCTGACCTCCTGAGGCCCCCCTTGTCACCTCTCTCCTTCCCATCTGCCTTCCCTGGCTTTTCCTGCCACTAATGACAGATTCTGAGCAGGGCCAGGGCCCCTCTGGTCCAGGCAGAACCGCTAAAAACAGAGGAGGTTTCCAGTGGGTGGATGGGCTGGAGTTTAGGATTGTGGTAGAAAATGCTTCTGGCATCTCTGGGGACTGGGTTGGGGATGCCACAAGTAACCACGATCTACATGCACAGCCTGTGTCCTCTCCATAGTGGCTCCCACCTTCCCACCAAAGCCTGTAGTGGGACTGTCCAGAGAAGGCCAGAGTGAGCTGTTTCCATGTCAGGGAGCCCAGAATGGGTTGCACCATGCAAAGGTGGACAAGCCTGGCCAGGCTCTCAGGCTCTCTGAGCCTTCACCTTCACAAGTGTGATGGAGGTGTCACACTTGCCCTGCTCATCTCGTGCTGAGGACCAAGGTAGCCTCAATGAAGGCCACTCTGCAACAGGAAGCACCACACATTTGGATTGTTATGAAAAGGGAAGGAGGCTGGAGAGGCCCCCAAGAGGGATCTGAAGGTCGGCAGCCAGCTCTGCCCTCCCTCCTGTGCCAGGCCAGCTGTGCCCACACCAAGTGAAGACACTGAGTTTAGCATGGCAGAACATTTATGCATGAAGGGCAACTCTGGCTCCTGCTGGGAGAGGCAAGGGAACACCAGTGCCTGGCTGTAGGACACTGGTTCTTATCGGAGGGTGATGTTCTTCAGGGTATATTAGGCAGTGCCTGGAGACAGTTTTAGTTATCACATCAGCAGAGGGTGGCTACTGGCATCTAGGAGGCACAGGATGCCACTAAACACCTCACAGTGTACAAGATGGTCCCCTAGGACCAAGAACTTTCCTCCCCAAGGTCCATAGTGCCTGGGAAACTCGGTCCTAACAGTTGCTGTCCTTGTGGGCAGCACAGAGCTGCAGATTGTCCTTTAAACTGTGTTGTCACCCTTGCTGCAGAAGGTGGGTCCCATGGGTGCAGAGGGGACTCTCTGCCACCTTTCTGCCTTCCTGGGTCTCCAGGATCGGAAGAGCCAGGTCAAGGGAAGGACAGTGCGCTAGAGTGGGGGCTCCTCCTCCCCCATCCCTCCCAGCGGATTATGACATTTCTAAACTCGTTAACTTTTAATTACTACCTTCCCTCTGCCTGAGTACACTGGCTCTGTGCCATGCACATCTCTATTAAAACTCGATTTATGTCCATCCTCACTAATCCCTGCACTTCAGCCTCCTCTCTGTCAGCCTTCCATTTTCAGACAAGATGTCCGAACTCATGGCAGAAGTGGACCAAATCTCCCCACCACCCTGGCAGCAGGCGGATGGAAGGAGGCTCTGTGGAGGGAGCAAGGCTCAGCTTTCTTGGGACAGCACGGATGAGGCTGTGGCTGGGAGGGAAGTGGGAACGCCTCCCCCATAGGACGAGACAGCTGGTCAGGGGGGCGGTGTTAGACTCTTGGTGGCACTCAGAGTGCCCTTTCCATTTGGAGAGTCACTAGTGACCGACACCGTTCTATGCACTTGATCTTGCAAGACATTCATGACCAGCCTGGGAGGCAGCTGTTAGTTTTAATATTCCCATCTCACAGGCCAGGCGACTAAGGCAGGATTAAGGCATTTTCGCCAAGGCACACAGGGCGTGGGTCAGGGACGGGACCATGACTCATCCTGGGGCTGCGGGCAATGGATTGCGGAAGGTATACTAGGAAGCAAAGGTGTGTGAAGACAGGGGGAAGAGAAGGGCCAGTCAAGGCAGACGGTGACGAAGTATTGGCCCAGGCCTTCAGTAAAGACAAGGGCTGGGAAGGGGCAAGACTGGGGTACAGAGTCACAGGCTCCCTTACCTGCATCCCCTTAAGACTAAGCAGCACCTGCAAGATGCAGCCCGGAGTACCCTTGCTGCACACCAGCCTCCCTCTGCCATCTGAGCTGAGGGTCAGCTCTTCCCTCCTGAGCTCATGGCTGCCAACTTTGCTTGCTCACTGGCTCCTCAACTCACCCCCCTCTAAGGTCCCTGGACTTCCATGTCCCGAAATTCAGCTGACAGCATTTGTGTCCCTCAGCAGCTGCCACCACTGATCACTTGGTCCTTCCTGAGGCCTCTTCTCCCTTCCACGGGCACCAGTCTCCCACTCCCCTGCCCCTGCTCGGCCTCTTGCCTGTGCTCCTCAGGGCTGCCTCTCATCCCGTTATCTGTCACCAGCTGGAACCCTCCAGCCCTTCCCTTTGGGGTGCTCTCCACTCTCACCTCCTGCCCTGCCCCTGTGCAATGGCCATGCTTCCTACACTAGAATCTTCAGTGTAGTCTTCACCTCTGCTACCCGGTAACATCAATGCTCGCCACACCCCGAGCTGAGTGCAGTTCCTCCCAGGGTCCCCTCCACCACAGCCTCTCCACTGCCTCCTTCTGCCCCCACACCCAGTGGTCACCAAGCCTGCTGAGCCCATCACTCCTCCACCTCCACTGTCACCGAGACAGCCCAGCCACCGTGCCCATGCTGGGCCGGGCCAACCCAGCTCCTGACTGCTCCCTACTTCCTCCCCTACTGCCAGAGGAAGTGTTTGCGATGCATCCGGTCATGTCCTTTCCCTGGGAAGGACAAATCAAGGCCTCCGGAGAGCTTCTGGAAGAAAACCAAGTCCCCTTGACCTGGCCCTGGTCTAGACCCTGGTGTCTCACCTCCCTGGCCACTCTGGTCTTCTTCCAATCCCTCTGGCCTCGATGTGGCCTCTGCATGCCTCTTCCTGCCTCCTCCGACTCTGGCTATTTCTCTGGGCCTGGGCATCCTCGGTGGAATCTTCTTGGCCTGTTTTCCCTGATAGCACTCGTCAAGACTGGGATCCATCAGTGCCAGTGTGTGAGGCAGGATCTTGCCGTCCTGGTTACACGGTATCCAGTCACATGGCAGGTGCTGACCCGTGTGTCGAGGAGAGCGTGCTGCCAGCGCCTTCCACTAGGACCACCTCCCTCTCACAACACCTGTCTGTGCCCATGGGCTCCTACCAGGGGCCCAGTGCTGCTCTGCCACCAGCCGCCCCAGCTCCCTCAGCTCCTGCTTTTTACTTCCTGGCCTTCCCAAAACTTCAAGGCTCACTTGGCCATGTCCTCTGTGGTCGGTCACGCCTCAGCCCAGGGGCTCAGCTCAGGGGAGACACCTGTGCCCACCTGCCTCCTGCACGAGAGCAGACATTCCTGAGGGCTGGCGCTGGCCTGGATACTGGCTGTTCCTGTGCCCAGCCCTGCACAAGGCAGGGAAATGATTCAGCCTGCTCATCTCTGCTCTCGGGCTTCAGACCTTGGCCAAGAAACAGAGTTGGAGCCTCCCTTTCCTTCCGTATCAGGAGGCTCTGCTGTGGGCTCTGAGATGGGAAGGACCAAGAAGGGAACTCTAAGTGAAAGTGGCACAAGGTGAGTCATTATTCCATGCAGTCCAGGTGTTTGCGAATGAGAGTAAAGAAATGTAAGCACTCACAACAGGGCCCGGGAGGAAGAAAGCTCAGTGTGTCAGCTGTGAATGTTTCTTCTGCACTCGTTTAGGAGGTTAGCTAGCTCAGTCCCCAAAAGGCTTGACCTTTAAGTGCCCTGGGAAAGGACAAGCACCCCAAAGCAGCACAGAGCAGATGAGGAATGCAGGCCTGGAGTCCAAAAGGCCCCAGTGATGCCTGACTCTCCGCGTACTGCTGTGTGACCTTGGGGAAGTTGCTGAACTTCCCCGAACTATAATCCCTGATTATACAGCAGAGATAATAATTGCACCAATGTCCCAGTATGAGTGTGGCTGGTTCCTGCCACCTACCCACCATGGGCTCCATACTTTCCGGAGGCCTGCCAGCCTCGGGTCTCTGCCTCTGCTGCTGGCCCACACTTCTAAAGGGAGGCCAGAGAGGGCCAGAGAAGCAAGAGACACAGCTGTCGGCCTGCAGAGCCTTCCTTCATCCTTTCCTTCAAAGGCTGCCAGCGGCCCTGTGCTGTCCACCTGCCTTGGATCTTCTCCAGGGCTTTGGCTCTCATGGGCTCTCTTCTCCTGTGGCTGTGCCTTGAGTTCTGCCTGTAGCGATGCCAGCCAGGCAGTGGGGCTGGATCACCCGGCTTCCCTTCCACCCACCAGGCAGCCTGGGTCGGCCCTCAGAAGAGACCCCAGGGCAGAGGGGGACATGCAGTGACGAGGGCCAGGACAGAGCCCAACCACGGTGGAGAAGAGACAACACACGGTGGTCCAGCGACCTCAGGAAATATCCGTCTTCCCTCAGGTCTGAACTTGACCGTGTGTGTGTGTGTGTGTGTGTGTGTGTGTATAGGTTTGTGCATGGGTGCCTCACTCATCTCACTGTTTTTCCTGTTTAACTGTGAGGATAACTATAGGAGGAGGCCTCACCTAGGTGGAGCAATGTAATCTGATTGATGACTTTGCCAGGACATGGCCACAGGGATAAGGGGCCACATCACCTGCAGCCCTGCATAGGAACTGAGGCTGGCCTGACTCAACCCAGGGTGTGGCTCCTGGAGTGAAGGGGAGCTGAGAGGAGGGGCTGTGGGGGGCAGCAATGGATGAAGGGGCTCCAGGAGTGACCCAAGAGGGCCTGATGGCTTCCGGTGAGCTCCCATCCCACACAGTCAGAGACTCTCCAACCCCAGCGTGCAGCACACAGACAGGCGTGGAACAGTGGGAGGTGTGTCCGAGGCTGTGAGAGACTCCACTCCCATACGCTCACAGATGTGTGAGATCCTATACATCCAGACGCAGCCCGCACCCCAGCATCCCCCGGGCATTTATTCCAGGTGAGGAGCGGGTAATGGGGCCAAGCCCTCTGGAAAGGTCTTTCTAGGCAGTGTCCCACTCATGTGAGAGAAAGGATCTCATCTGTCTGCAGTCAGATTTCACTTTGTCCCCAAGACTACCTCTCCAATTACATAGCCATTTTATTTCACCAACCGGGAATGTAAGGCTGGATTTAAAATGGACAAAGATGCATCAGTAACAAGGAGGTCTCACAGCACTTGCCAAAGTAGAGTTTTTGTTTGTTTTTGTGGTACTGGTAGTTGATCCCAGGGCATTCACACTGAGCTATATCCCCAGCCCTTTTTTTACATTTTACTTGGGGACGAAGTCTCACCAAGCCACTAAGTTGCCCAGGCTGGGCTAGAACTTGAAATCCTTCTGCCTCAGCCTCCTGGAGTGCTGGGATCACAGATGTGAGCCACCACACCTGGGTCTGAAGAGGCATTCTTTAAAAAGGGCTGGGGGCCACCACATTGAGGTTGGAGTAGGTACACAGAGCCCCAGGTGACACATGGAGCAGAAGGGCTCATCTCCACCATGAGTTCAGCTGGGTTTGCAGTCAAATTTGTCCTGTGACTCGATCAAGACAGACACCTGCACAGTCTCTGCAGGTGCCATTTAGTTTATGCTGTCATACCAGGGACTGGGCGTGACACGCATAATCTCATGAAATCCTTGCACAACACTCAGCATTATTGTGCCCCATTCCAAGAAGAGAATAGAGTCCAGGTGGTTACGGCTGCCCGGGTTACAGAGCCAGTGGGCGTGTGACTGAATTCAGGCAGCCTAACTCCAAAGCCTCTGCCCCTCTCTGTGGATGTGGACCCACATACTTACCACTGTCACACTATGGACTTGTGCCCCATAACAACATTTCCCTGAACATAGATGACAGTGGTCCCATAGGATTATAATGGAGCTAAAAATTCTTATCACACAGTAACACTGTGGCCAAGATAACATTGTAGCTCAATGCATCACTCGTGTTTGTGGTGATGCTGGTGTAATCACACCTACTATACTACCAGTTGTATAAAATTACAGCACATACAATCATGCACAGGACATGACACCATAGTAAGTGACAATGTGAATGGTGTATTTACTATAGTATACTTTTTACCATAATTTTAAGGTCATTCCTTCTACCAATAAAAAAGTTTACTGTAAAACAGCATTCCCTGTTAATGCTGGCAGCAGCCTCAGACATCTTGTGTTCAGCATGTCTCCTGATGGCATTAAAAGGCCAGGTCACTTGATTTATCCACACTACCTGTTTGTGTAAGTGTACTTTGTGATGTTCCTACAGTGACAAAATTGCCCAATGATGAATTTCTTAGAAGGTATCCTCAACATTAAGCAATGCCTGACTGTACTTAGATACAAAGAGTTGCTTCTCTCTCTCTCTGTTTCTGTCTCTCTCTCTCTGTCTCTCTGTTTGTGTTACACACACACACACACACATGCACACTCACGAGGATGCCCACATACAAAATTCAGGTGATTACAAATCCCGCCAGGATTAAAGACTCTCAGAGATTGGCCAAGAGTGTGAACTTCCTCCTATGGACTCAGGCTGGGAAACAGGGTTAAATTTATGGCAGCACTTCTAATCTTATTTTCTCTCAACTCGCTGAGTAAATTTCTTGGCTGGAGTATTGGACATCATCTCTCTACTCAAAGCCTGGGGTTTATAAAAGACTAGGAAGTCCTCAGCATCAAGTAGTAGCCAAAGAGCCATGAAGTGTCAAGCTGGCCAGCCTCCTACATAATGCAATTTCCGTGTGCATTTATTTAAAAGGTGAGCCTGGAACATTTTGTTCAGCCAAAACCAAGAGAGTGCACAAAACCTAATGAGCACACATCAGAAAGATCTGTGATCCAGTTTCAAGAGGCTCCACTGGATGAATTTGGGTTATTAAGAGCACTGAAATGAAATGACATGGATTAATTAAAACACATTGAGTAAAAATACATATATGTGAATATATATTTACATATATATATATCTATGTATTGAGTAAAAGTAAACTCACGATTTCACACTGATACTAAATTATTTCAAAGGGAGTGAGAAGAGAAAGTTTTTTATAAAACCTTGATACTAATATAAATAAGAGAAGCGATAGAAAATCTCTGTATCGTAAATGCCACGGTAAGAGGTAAGATTCACCAATGGATTCTACCCCGCTGGATGGGAAATTTCTGGGGAGGATTGTATTCATGCCACACATCACTCACCACTCATCAATTACAAAGGCAAGGAGATGAGATGGGGCATGGGCTGTAACCACAGTGCTGTACTCTGGAGGCTAAGGCAGAAGGAGGGCAAGTTCCAGCCTAGTCCGAGTAAAAACCATCGAGTGTGCATCTAGTCACACAGGTACAGATGGACAAATTCACACCGGGAGAAGGACTGTAAAGGACTGTGAAGACTGATGACATCTAAATGTAGTATGTGTATCGGTTCTCAGCCTTTTGGCTAAGATCAAGTGTAAATGTAGTGTGTGGTCCTTGATTAGATCCTGTATCAAACAACAACAAAATGCCCATAAAGGATATTGATTGGGTCGACTAAGTGGCCAGTGGAACAAATGGAGAAGTTTGAATATGGACTGCATGTTAGGTAGCAGTACTGGATCAATGCATGTAAAAGCTGTGCGGTGGTTCTGGGGGAGAATGTCCTATCTGGAGAAAACATTACCTAGAAGTGAAGAGACATGGTGTCTATGACAAATTCTTAAACAGATGAGCAAAACTAGTGAATGCATATGTGTGTGTGGAGAGAGACAGAAAATGAGGCAAATGTGAAAAATTGGTGAATGGTAAAATGTATGCAGTACTAGATCTACCATTTTTCTAAGATTTGACAATTTTCAAAATGGAAAGCAAGAAAGAGAGAAGGAGGAGGAGAAGAAGAGAGGGAGGGTGGGAGGCGGGGAGGGAGAGGGAGGAAAAGGAGGAGGGAGGGAGAAAGGTCAGGAACCGTCAGAAAAGGAAAGGAAAGGACCTGCTGTGGGCAAGGCCCTCCTTGGGACAGAAGCGGTTTAGCAGAGGTGGCTTCTACCTGCCCATCATCTTTCCCTTTCTTCTGCCAACAACCTTCTCCCTCTTTATGTACCATGTGGGCAATGCCTGTGCCCTGGGGTAGACACATGGTGCTGGCCAGGTCAATCCTGGTGCTACAAGCTGCTGCCTGCTGTGATTGGGCAGAAATGAAGAGATGATCTGAGCTGAGCCAATCAGGATCCTTCCCTGGGATTTTCTAAGTGAAACTTCCAGGGAAGTTCCTTCTAGTCTAAAATCAGTAGCTGTAGTCTATGACTCCTGAACTTCTCAGGGTCACTCACCACATGAGAATGGAGTCCTAGAAGGGGGCACAGCTGAACAGCCTGGAGGGAAGAGGGCCTGGCAGTGTCAAGTTCTAGAGTCTAAGGCCTGAGGTCTCTGGAACCATCAATGTTCTGGAGACTCTGACTTTGGTCCTGTGGTTTATTTATAGTGATTAGAAGGCAAGATGTGATGGGATGTCTTATGGACAATCACAAAGGACAGAGGCGAGAGGGAGGGAAGGGGGAGGGAGGGAGAGAGGGGGTGGCTTTCTGAAGAAGGCATTTGGGCTGAGCACCACAGGAGAGAAAGTTCTGACAGGGCCAAATTGGGACCCACCACGACCTGCTTGTTTGGCATGTGCTACCCCATATGGGAGTGGCAGGAGGTAAGAAGAAGCCATCAGGAGCAAGAACAAAGAGATCTGTGGCCACACTGAGGGTTTCAGCCCTTGCCTTGTGGGCACAGCAAGTTTTTGATTAGAGGAGCATCCTGACCAGCCCGCATTCAGGCGTGTGATTGCCACCATGCCATCGCAGCCAATGCTCCTGTGGCGAGGAGGCAAAGATGAGCTTCCCGAGTGGAGCCTCATTTATTTCCCTTGAATGACTTCCACCCAACACAGCTATAAAATGGAATATTTGCATTCTCCCCACTGCTTTGTTTTCTAGAATTTTCAGAGCACAGTTAGCAGAAGGATTGCTCAGGATACACATTAAGGGAGAGATTGCAGCAATCCTTCCTCCATGAGAGGCAGGGTGCCAGATGGAGGGGCAATCCAGCTCTGGAGTCAGCTCAACAGTCAACCTGGGTGAATTCTTGAACTTTTCTAAGTTTCATTTGCTCGTTTGTAAAATGGGGAAAAGACTGCACCTCCTCACAGGACAGTTGGCAGGACGCAATGTCCTAAGCACAGAGCACTCATCATAATGCTGACCTTACCGATTTTCTCACTGACAATGATTATTATTATCATTGCCGTTATCAACAGCTGGATCCTGACCACTTCCTCCAGGGACAAGAACTGCTTTCAAATGTGCCCTCTTTTACTGGGGAGCAAGACTGATCCTTGAGCTGAGCTGGACTCTGTTGTGTGTGGTGCCCACCCTCGAGCTCTGGCAGTGCAGGGCACCAAGCGGTCAGCTCTGATCCAGACATGGAACAGATGCTTCTCCTCCTGGATCCTGCTCCAGCTTCCTGCCGGAAGTCGGGGGCAGGCTGGGAGGCTCTGGCCCCACTCATCCTCATATTGGGCCGTCTGGCATCTCTTGGTGTCCCATTAAAACATGTCCCCCACCCCAGAGGACGTAGGGGCTCTCAGAGTCTGTCAGTGGCCCTAGGGATGCCAGGCAGTGGTCGGGAGCAACTCTGGAGGCCTAACTGAAGACTCTCCCAGGGGCTGCTCTGGGAGGCCCCTCTGGTTTCCTCATAGGAGACTAAGGCCTGGCCAGGGCAGCCAGTATGGAGGACCTTTTGTTTCCTAGTCCAGGTATTTCCATGCAGGAGGGGAAGACATTCCTGCTGCCCTGGCCTCTCCTGTTCCTCCTTGGCCAGTGAGGCCACACTACACCAGTTGACCCAGCCTAGGGTCAGGGCAGAAGGGACCTGGGGGCTCTGGTCACCTCAAAATCTGCCCCCCCCCCCCTTCTTAAAGGAAAGGATGGTTGTCTGGGAAGGACAGGCCCTCAGGCAATTAAACCCTTCCTCTCATTTGCATTCCTGTCCCTGATGGCAGATTTGTATCAACATCCCCTGGGCAAGACAATCTTGTTTCCTCAACAAAACCGATTATGCACATCAGGCCTGGGGATTAATCACCAGCCACAGGGTTGGGAGCCAATAAAAAAGGCAGAGATGGGGGAAAAGAGTAGGAGGGAGGGAGCACAGGGCCAGGAGGAGGCCTGTGGCCAGGCAAGGCTGGGGCGTAGCTGCTTGGCTCGCAGTGCTGGCAGCCATCCTGCCCTTGCCAAGACTCTGATCCTCCTCCTCATCTTTCTCCCTACTGGGCCATGCCCTGGGGAAGGAAGGACTAGTTAAACACAGTGGTTAGGAGCCTGCGTACAAATAGGGAGTGATATGCCTTGGGCAGGCCATCTCCATGTCACCCAGTAGATGTCTCAGGGCCCAGGCTGCTGTGTGCCCCAGCCCTCTACGGAACCCAATCCCCTCTCACAGAGCCCCCCTGGAGAGAGCAGAGTTCTCAGCTATACATGAGGAAGGAGGTGTGGCCACAGCCATAGTTGCTGGTAGTGAGCCCCCACCCCTGTCCGCCATTCTATAGGGAGCCCCCTGGCCCACCAGACAGCCACCCGCTGCCCAGGAGCACTGGAGGGGGAGTCTGTGGCCAAGCCCGCACCCTGATGTTCCCCATCTGGACAGGGAGGCGACTCAACTTGCCTGTACTCCAGGGAGAACTTGGTCAGCTCCCGGTTGTTGTGGAGCCACTTGAACTCCAGCGGCCAGCTGCCCTCAGCCATGCATGTGAGCACCAGGCGGTTCCCTTCCAGGTGCACCTGTGTCCGCACAGGCTCCGTCTTGAAATATGGGGACACATCGTCTACAGGAAACAAGGATACAAAGCCACCGGTTAGCGCCTACGCAGCCACATGCATTGGCCCATTTAGCACCCAAGTCAGACGGAGCAGGTGCAGCCTGGCAACCCGCCCAAGGCCCCCTGGTGGGGAAGGATTTGAACTTGGGTTAGTATGACTCCAGGGCTTGGTCTTCAGCAGAGTCCTCACCTGCCACCCAGACCCCTGCCTCCCTCTACAGAAGACACACCAGGCTTGCCACCTCCATCCCACAGTACATCCGGTGGCCGCTGTCTCTTTCCCCTCAGGAGCCCTGCCCATTCCATACCAGCTGCTTGTGGGTTTTTCCCTCCCTGATAGGAGGCAGGAGGCAGGAGGGTGCCTATTGCACCTCAGCCAAACAGAGCAGCGGGTTCACACAGCTCCACCTGATGGAGGGTCCTTGTCCTGCTCCCCAAGGCTAGGGAAGTCCTCAGAGGCATCAAGGGCAGAGTGATCTGTGGGCCCTTCCACCAGCCGGCTGCTTGCTTCTGCCACCTAGGGCCCTAGCTACCCTGACTCAATCTCCCCATTCACTCCAGGACAGCTGCCTGGGGAGAGGAAGTGCTGCTGCTTGGGCTGTGGGCATGGGGCCAGGTGGCAGCTACACCTCTCTGCACAGCGCTCCGAACCCTCTGACCTGGCTCAGGCTGGCAATCAAGAGCCACCATGGTCCCTTGACACCGACAACACACACAGGGTCCTGGACTTCAAGGGACTGCTCTGGCTAACATCTTCAGATGGAAGAGGAACCTTCTGCCCCTCTGGCTGGGAAGAAAGAAGGCAGAAGTGGAAGGAGACGCGCCCTCTGATGATCCCCATGCTCAGATCCACATGGCAAGCTGCAGGCCCCAGGGGGTTCTGACCTCCACCACCTCATCTGTTCACTCCACTGCTTCCCGTGTGTGTGTGTGTGGGAGGGGTGGGGGTGGGGAAAGCATTTGCTCTATCAAGTCTCAACCTCTGCCTCAGTGGACACAGAGGAAAAACAGCTGCAGTAGGGACTGAATGAGATTAAGGACTGAAATGCTGGGCCTGGGCATGCCTCAGGATGGATGTTCTGCAAAGAGTCATTTTGTCCCCGAGACTAACATGTGGGTTTCCAGGGCTGGGAGGGGTACTACCACCCCCCATCAGCTTCCGTGCTGCTCCATGCCCCAGCCACACTCCGACGACGGTTACCATCCCCGTGAGCTCAGAGGGTGGAAACCCACCTGACATTCTTCTTTTGGACCAAGAAAGGGAACAGAGGAAGTGGGAGAAGGGGCATGTGGCATCAGGGTGACTTCAGGTGGAAGAAGTGGGGCTCTCTTGTCCCTAGGCTGGGCCCAGGACCCCTGCACCCTGTCTTCCTCCCATCCTTGCCTCTAACAAGCATGGGGCATCCATGATCACGTTCAGCCTTTGTTTCCAGGTCTCATCTGGGCTTAAGCACAGATTTACCAAAAAAGTCCCAGTGTGCTTTTGGGTCCCAGGCAACTGGCCCCGGGCCAGAGCACCCCACACCTTGCACCCCAAGGGCTCAATCATATGAGTGCATAACTTGTGACACTTTGGGGCTCTTCCTTGAACTCCCACACCATTACCAACCCCAATCCTGAAGGTGGCTCAGTGAGGACGAGCAGGCCCAGGGCCCCCTTGCCTGCTCCGCTCTGTGTCCGTGTCTGGCTGATATCGGCTGAGCTGCACATTTCTCACTGCTTGCTCACACACATCTTTCCACCGCTTTTAACAACTGTCTGTGAACAGACTGGCCTTAAAAACAGTTGGGAAGGACCTCATTTAGAGCGTGGATTTGGAGGAGTGACCCTGCCCGCTGGTTCCCTGCCTCTAGGTCCTGGTGTCCCTGTGGCCTGGTTCAGCAGGCTGCAGGCCCCTTTAGCCAAGGAACGCCACTGACTCGCAGCCCTCAAGGCAGCCAGCTCTGCTCTCAGCGTAACAAATGGGCACATTCTCACTTCAAAGGCGCATTCATATTCCCCAGCAGCTTTCAAGAGGCCTTTGAGTCGTGTTCTTAAAAACCCTCTGTTCAAGGCTGTCATCCCTCATTTGTTTTAAAACAATAACATTCTCAGCCCCCAAGTGATTAAATCCCTGCCTTCGCTGTAAGGCTGACTCAGAGCCACAACTGTCAGAGGGGGAGGGTGTGTGTGTTTGCACACACACACTCACACACATGCACACACACACACACGCTCTGTGCTCAGACACCCTCGGCTCTGTGAGCCTGCTCACAGGCAGTTTGCTCCCTGATCTTTGCTGGTTCATCCTCAGCCAGGGAGGCAGGCGGTCTAGAAGAATGACTTGTACTTGGATGGGCTCATTCCTAGTCTGCTGGAGATAATGACTCCGGAGAAGGGGAGGGGAGGGGGACCTCGTCTGAGCACCTGCTGGGTACCAGGCCTCTTGCTGGGTGCTCCCCCATCCCTCCCCCCTCCCAAGGCAGCACAAAAGTGATTGAGGCTCCTCTCCCCAGTCCCGAGGGGCGATCACCCCCTCCTGCAATACAATATGTCCATGTGTATCTGTGACTGTCACCTGTGCATATTTGTGTCTGTTTGTGCATATCTGTGTTGCAAATGTACAAGACGGTATAAATCACAGGCCTTGGAAAAGTTACTTAACTTCTGCACCCCAGTTTCCTTAGCTGTAAAGTGGGGCTATCTCTGCTGTGAAGACTACACAAATTAATAAAGTGCTTAGAACAGAATCTGGCACATGCTAAAGAAGGGGTAGCTGCTATTATATCGTTCGTAAATGCAGATGGGCAGATTGCTCTGAAGAGATCATACTCTGTTAGCTGGAGCTGGCACCTCTGCTTAGCCTTTGTCCTAGGACGGTGCAGTCTACATGTGTGCAACTGTACACACCAGCCCTGTCAGCCACTGTTATAGCCTGGAACAAAAATGGCCCCAAGAGGCTCATGATTTCATAAGTGGGGCTTTTGGAAGGTAAATAGATCATGGGGGGCACTGACCCCATCAGTGGATTAATCCACTGATGACTTCATAGATAAATGTGCTATCAGGAAGGGGCCTTGGTTGGCGGAAGTAGATCAGTGGAGGCACAACCTGGAAGGGTACATCATTGTTCCCAGACCCTTCCTTTCTCTCTCTCTGGCTCTTTCCCTTCTCTCTCTCTACTTCCTGGTCACTAGGAAGTGAGCAGCTTTCTTCTACCTGGCCCTTGCACCATGATGTTTATGCTTTGGAGCCAGCTGACCATAGACTAGAGCCTCAGAACCGTGAGCCAAAGTTTCTCCTTAAACTCCATGTGTCAGGTATTTCCCCCAGATATAGAAAGCTGACCAATACAGCCACCCTTACCCTCTCAGTGGGAAGGAGAGAACTATAGACAGAGGAGAACTGGTAGAAACTATCAATATAGAAAGATAGCATTCTCTTAAACTTCTCCTTATTTTGAAAACACGCAGATTTTTTTAACTACTCAAAGTGATTAAAAAGTTTACATGAAAAGCTACTACCACGAAAGAATAATCAAGAAAGATTTGTAAATGAATGGTTAAGGTGGGAGGCTAGCACCCAACATGGAAATACATTGTAAAGCTGCAATAATTAAAACAGTGTGATCTTTATGTATATACTGACTATGGTATTATCTAGGAGGTCAGAAATAGGACTGAATAGATATGGAGAATTTTTTTTTTTTTTGGTACCAGGGATCGAACTCCGGTCCTTGTGCTTGCGCAGCAGGCGGGGAAACCACTGAGCTAAATCCCTGGCCCTAGATATGGAGATTTTTTAATACATGATGAAAATGGAATTTCATGTCAGTAGGGGAAAAGATCAATTATTCAACAAATGGTTTTGGAACAGCCACAAAGCCATTTGGGAATAAAAAATAAAGTTGAATCTTTTCTTCACACTTTACCTCAAAATAAATGCTAGAGGGATCAATGTTTTAAACATGAAAATGAAATTCTAAAAGAACTAGAAAAAATCACAGAAATTTAAAAATACATTATCCTGGCAAAATAGAACACCTGCCAAGTACTTTCTAAGTACTACACGAGCTACAGACGGTTGGGAGACAGATTGATGCATTCAACGATGAGAAAATTCTGCATGGGTAGAAGAAAACTCACAAACAAAGAGAAGCGACAAATGACAAACTGGGGGAAGATATCTGCAAGTCTTATCATGGGCAAAGAGCTAATTTTCCTGATATAAAAATGTTTCCACCAATCAATAAGGAAAAGATGAACAAACCAATAGAAAAATGGGCAAAGGATATGAACAGTTCAGAAAGGAGAATCACAGATGTCTGTGGAATACACGCAGAGATGCTCAAGCTCATGATAAAAGACAGGCAAACCAGTGCTTGGGAAGATAACATTTTCTTGCCTCTCACTTCAGCCAAGATGTACTGAGATACTAAGATATCAAGGCTGGCCGCTTGCAGAGACAGGCATGCTGGCACACTGCCTCTAGGAGGGCAGCTTGGTATGTCATCTATGGAGGGCAATTTGGCAATTCCATCAAAGCCCAAAATGCACCCACCACCTGGTCCTGCAGCTCCTCAAACGATTTGCCTTCCATGGATGCACGTATGAAATGGCAACATTTAAGAGCCAGTGGATGTGACAGCAGAAGTTTGGAGACTACTTTGATTGTGTGTCAAGAGGGCACTGGTTAAGGAAGCAAATGTATCCCCAACAATAGAGCTCTCCGTAGCAGATGGCATCAGAAAAATCTTTGAGAACTACTCTTAAGCCACAAGTGCAGGGTACAGAATCAGCTACCACTTAGGTAGAAGCTTTTCTTTTCTGGTATAAAATCCACTGGCAGGTACACATTCAGGCCTTTTCTAGGAAAGATATTCTTGGGAGAACAGGGTAGCCAGGCACTCAAGTGGGAGGGGAAACTTTCCTCTATACCTTTGTGTCACTTTTATATCACAGCCTGCAGGTGTGCGTTACTTGTTGACAATCAGGTATGTATTTGTGTGTATTCATGTATCTGTGTGTGTAGGGTAGGCAGTCTTGGGTAGGTCTGCAGGAGTAGGGGACAGGACAGGTTCTCCGTGTGTGATTCGGGGTTGTCACATGGCTTTTGGGGAGATCCCTGACCACCAGAGGCTGAGCCCCTTGAAGGAAGACCTGCTCCTGAGGCGGGCAAGAGGCCTCAGCCCAGGGCTTCCTTCCCATTTCCCGAAACAGTTCAGGGGCCTCACTGCTAGCCATTTTCCTTTGATATGCCCACTAAATGCTGCCATTGTCATCCTGAGACTCTGGGCTCTGGGCTAAATAGCTCCATACAGAAGCTAATCTCCACTCAGACTTTTTCTCTTCCTCCAGCCCCCTGCAAAATAATGTCATCTTTCTCTAGAGTGGCCAGGGTGCAGCCATCTCATCCTCTAGGGGACTGGCCTTTCCAGCCAGCCCTGGGAACTGCACCTCCCATGGAGCCATTTCTGCTGGGAATGCTGGCCAGTGGGTGGAGGAAGCTGGGGTGGAGACCTCTGCCAGCCCCCTAACTGGTGGAAGAACATCCATCTGCCCTCCCGAGCAAGCTCCAAAGGGCACCATGCAGATAGATTCCTTCTCCAGCTCTGAGACCTCCCAGCTCCTCTTCCAGTGGCTCCCTTGCAGGATTCTAATAACAGCTCAGCCAACCAACTGAGCATCCCTGGAATGTGTGGGAGTGGGCGGGAGGCTGGGATTCCTAAATCTGCAAACTTTTCACTATTATCTCCTAGTCCTGGCACCACCATCTCTGACCTGGATTGATCTCCATGGCCTCCTAAGGACCACCTGGCTTGAGAGCCTGCACACCTGAGACCTGGCTGACCATGGACCAAGGGAGCAGGTGCTGGGGCAGCCCCACTCACCAAGCCCCCACTGCCCCTCAAACTTCTACTCCTGCTGCCTTTACCCCACTGTACTGATGAGACTTTCTATCTATGTGGCACTTTATGTCCATCATCTGTTAAGGATCACAAACCTTCTCAAGGCAGGGACTGTTACAGTCTCCATTTTATTTTATTTTTTATTTGTTTTGGTACTGGGGATTGAAATCAGGACCTTGTGCTTTCAAGGCAGGCTCATTGCCACTGAGCTAAATCCCAGCCCGGCTCCATTTTATATAGGAGAAAACCGATGCTCAGAAAAGGTTCTGTACTAAGACCCAGCCACAGATGTAATACAGGTCCCATGAATTCAGAGCTCCAGATCTTTCTGTTGCTGACACAGGACTTCTTCCACAGCTGTCTGACCTTCCATATTTCCGCCTGCAGCTACAGCATCATGGGTGGGGCACACACAAGGTGGGGCACACATGGCCTCTCTCTGGCCATGATTTTGAAGTCACAGCAGAAATCATACGGTATTTCTACTCCAGCTTGCAATGTCATGGCCCAGATCTGAGGTGAGGGTGACCAGGTAGCCTGAGTGGGGACAAGTTGGTTGGAAGGACAGTGGAATAGAACACGGCAGGAAGGACTGGCCCCCGAGGTGGGGTGCAGGGGAATGGGCTGGTAAGGTGCAGATGAAAGGGTCTGGGGATGAAGGAGATCAGATGGTACTGATGCAGGCACTGGCCAGAGGCTTGGGGCTTCTTAGAACAAGAGGTTGGTCTGGGACCCCCGAATACATGCCCGAGAACCACCCTTTCCAGGGGTCTGGCTTTTAGGTCCAAGGGGAAGAAGATAAACTGGATTTAGTCCTTGTTCTATGCTAACGAAAGTCTGACAGAGTAAATTCACCTGCTGAGCCTAATCTGCATGTGTCTCATCAGTGAGACAGATGGAAGCCCTTTCCCATCCTCATGTGTGGGAGGCTGGGGCCACAGTGCTTGGCATCTCAAGGCTGCCCTATGCCATGTCATATAACCTTCTGGGGATGAGCCAATGTGGAGGAGAGGGACAGGGGCTGTTCTGATCTGCCACCTACTTTCTGCTGCTCAGAACCATCCCTTTCAGGAACTTAGGGTCTCCGGAATGCCCCACCTCTCCACTGTCCAGTTCAGCCCCTGTAGACTGCTCTTAGCTCACTCAGGAACTGGGTCCTGTACAAAGAGCTTGAAAGCCCTCCAGCAGAGGCTCAGGACTGTGGTAGGGACAGTTTGGGTTTCTGGAGGTTTGCACACATCTTTTTAGATTTGTCTGACAATGATGGGGCTCCTATAGGTCCCTCTGCCACCTAAATCTCAGTGGGGGATGGGACTAAGCCTGGGGACTTCCAGGGCAGGGGGCTGCAGGCCCAGGAGGAGGCTGCCAGGGCCCTGCTGGCTCCTGCCCTACAGCAGAATGTTCGGGGGGCATGCAGCAGTGTTCATGAATGTGTACTCTACAGGGGACCTAGGGCTCCCCATTGTCCTCCTACTTCTCACCCCTGTATCTGGCATGGCTGCCTGCTCCTGCACACACCCAGCCAGGGCCCTGAACACCATAGTCCCTCTTCCGTTCTCTCCATTGCGTTCCCACAAATAAGATGCTAATTCATGCCCCTCCCCTGCCTCCTGGCAGACGCCTGGCCCAGCTCGGCCTGGTGCCACCTGCATGCCAAGTGCTTCATTAGCCAGGAAAGAAGGCTCTTGCCCTCCTTAATCTAATCCTGCTGGTGACCTTCAGGAGCCAGCACCTTCTGACTTGGGGGTCCCGGATGGTGCAACAATCAATTATGCCGTGACCTCCGCAGCTGCTGCTGAATGAATTTCTTGCTCAGAAAAGCATGTTCAAAAAGCATCTAATGGAACGGATCGTCAATTTGTTTGAATACACATCTAATCTGATTAGGGAGCCTGGCCACCAGGGCAGCCATTGCAACGGAGCCTCTATATAGCTCTGGGGAATCGTGAGTGTCAGGCTGGGAAGGGAGGGGTGTGTGCCCAGCCCTGCCACTCCGCCTTCCTCCCACTTGGCCCCATGGTACGTTCAGCCAAGAAGTCACAGAGACTGACTCGTGTGGGTGCCAGAGGGGTGGGGCCGGGGCTCCTGTCTGTCTAAACCCCGGCACTAGGAGCCTGGGCAAAGGAGTTGCTCAGAAAAGAGTGGTGAATGAATGACAATGCCTGGCCACACGGTGATGCTTCTAAAGTTGCTAATAAAGTTAGGAAAGGCATGAGATGTTCGTGAAGTTGTTCCCCAAGCAAGACTAGTTGACGTCTGGGCTGGGTTGAATAGTGACTGCTCCCACCCCAATCATGTGCTTCCTGGAACCTTAGAATGTGACCTTGTTTGGAAACAGGATCCCTGCAGAGGTAACCAGTGAAGAAGAGCTCATCCTGGAGTGGTGTGGGGCCCCGGATGAGGGTGTGGGCCTTTCCAAGGGGAGAGGAAACCGAAGGACAGGGACACGCAGGGACAGGGAGGCCGTGTGAAGACAGAGGAGACCAGAGTGAGGTGTCCACAGGTCAAGGAGCGCCAGGGACTGCTGGGAGTCGGCAGGAGCTGGGGAGAGGTGGAAGGACCCTCCCCGCCAGGCTTCAGATGGAGCATGGCTGTGCGGCCACCTTGATCCCAGACTCCTGGCTTCCAGAACTGTAACAGACTAAGTTTTAAGCCACCCAGATTGCAGTATGTGTCATGGCGGACCTAGAAAACTCATACAATGGCTCGTGGAAATTTATGTCCTTCATTCCATGGAATATAGCATGGTGGAGCAAGAGTCTTGGAAAAGTCAAGTCCTTCTCCAGATACACCATGCCACCATGTCCCAAGGCCTTAGCTCATGACATTCTCTTCTCCTGGGAGCCCCTTCTTGCCTTCTTTGCTGGGAAAACATAGATGTTGGTTCCACTGCAGTCCCTGCCTGGCATCTCTTAAAGTTCAGATGCTGCGTCCTCTCTAATGCTTCTCCTGGTGTCCTCCCCCGTGGCCCCCAATCTTCAGAGGCTGCCTTATACATACAAGGTCCACATCACAGCTCATGTGTGGCAACTCATGCTAATGTATCCCTTACGGGAAGATAGATGGGCTGGGGTGCCCTGACCTCCTCAGCCCCAGAGCGGGGTGCTGGACTTCATTCAGAATGGCCAGGTCCATTAGGGAAAGAGTGGACCAGCGACCTGCTGCAGAACTTGGCCACTCCTTCCCCCTCGGGAGCTGGTTGTCCCTGGGCTTTCTGAGTTCCCATCCAGCTCTGCCATTGTAAGACTCAGGCACTCCATGCATGACAGGGTCCCTATTGGACCTTGATAGGACAGGTCAGGCTCAAATCCAGGCACTGCCTAGACATCTCTCTTACTCTGCTGTACCTCAGTCTCTTCTCCTGAAAAATGGGATGACAGCTGTGCCTACCTCACTGGCCTGGTGAGAGGGCCAGGGCTTGGACTAATGCCCCATGTGGAGAAAGAGCCCATGAAAAGGAAGTCACTATTATCCCTCGTCTCTGCTTGGTGTCACCTCTGCAAACCTGCCTCATTGCCAGGATCCACCTGGATCCAAGGGTGAATAATGCCAGAGCAGCCCAGTCTGGAAAAAGGATGGTTCTCATTTCCGATGGGTTTTTCAATTAACGGAAGAAGGAAGCCCTTTCTTATACCACAGTCAGAGGGTTCAGAGATTAAACTTATACCACTGATGAGAATGTTTTTGCCTAACAGTGCTATTATCATTTTAGTGTATTCAGATTCATTTGAGCTATAAAAACAGTGATAACAACATGTTCACTAACTCCTGAAATTCCTCTGAAGAAGCCTGATTGTGCTGCATGAACCACACTCCTCTCCCCCTTGGTGACACTAAGGCAGGGCAGCATGGTTGGAGGAATTCTCTAGGTTTACAGCTGGGACCTGAGAGTCCCAGAAATTGATGCAGGCTAGCTTTGGGGGGCAGCTGCCTGACTGGGTCTGGAGTCTCTGTGGGGACTTGTTACCACCTTCTGGCAGTGTCACTCTTCTAAGAGCCACCCTCGGAGGTGCCTTACAGGTGAGCTCTGTCCCCACGTGGGTACCACTCCGCAGCACATCTCCTAAGCCTGCTGCCCTCCGTCTAGTGATAGAGAGACACTGGCCTCCCACGGGCCTGGGTAAGCCCTGAAAAGGGACTCAGTGGGCCATGGGTGCTTTTGATAAACCCTAGACTGGAAGGGTTTTGAGTCCACCCCCTAGGCTGACGATAGTGCCACCAGATACAGGACACAGAAGGCTGTGTCACAAGGAGTGGACCAGCAGTCCCAGAACCTGGTTAGCATGCTTGCTAACCTAGGCCTCTTCTTGCCCACTCTAGGAGAAGGGCCACCACCTAATAGGGTACAGAGGCGAGGGGAAGGCCAACACTAGGGGAGGTGATGGACTTCGTGTCTTGGCCTTAACACCTTCAGAGGGTGGCTGTGCTCCCAATTCCAGTGGCATCTCCTCTCTGCCCCTTTTCTGGTGTCAGGTCAGGCAGCCCAGCTCAGGGAGCAGGAATGTGAAAGGGGAATTTACTGATGGCCTGGAGCTCTTCCGTTTCTTCACTTACTGCTCTTAGACACCTTGGAGGGCATTACGATCACTGTCCCTTTATTTTTCTCATCTGAAGCTCAGAGCAGAGAGTGGCAGGTCACGTGGGAGTCAGTGACAGGCAGCATGCAAGGCCTCTGATCTCCCCTTGGGTCAGAATGGGTTTGGCTCCCAGGAAAGGAGCTCGTGCTGGGCCCGGGAGGAAGAAAAACAAAGCTTGAGACGCTGTCTCCACACAGAGGCTGAAAGATGGAACCCGCTGCTGAGGAAGAGCACACATCCATCAGGCTGGTGACCCTGCTGTACCGGCGCTTTGTGGCGTGTAACAAAGACTGCGGAGCAGAAAATTGGAGTTCAATTTGCCGTCCATTCTGCACGCAGCGCTCAGCCCATTCCAGTCCCTGGCAGGCACCTCTGAGCTTTATCATAAATAATAACACCACGCGGCTCTATGGCCCTTTTCTCAGCTACGGTCCCCGAGCAATTTACAAGCTGGATTATACACAGAGGCCTGCACACGCCTGCTGTGGCCACATGCAGCCCCTCCCTGGTCACTCACAGGGCCCTCTTGCCAGCTTTGTGTCCTGGGGTCACTGACCTGGGGGGCTGGGCCCAAGCTGCAGGGCAGCAGGCTTTGTGCACCCCCCAGGATTCTGGCCCCAAGCCAGCCCCAACAGACTCCTTTGCTTGCCTCTTTTCCTGGTGCTCTTTTTTTTTTTTTTTTTTTTCTGGTACCAGGGATCGAACTCAGGACCTTGAGCTTGCAAGGCAGGCGCTGGAACCACTGAGCTAAATCCCCAGCCCTTTTCCTGGTGCTCTTGATTGCAGAAAGCCTCCAGGCCTGGCAGCCTCTTGCCCCAGGCTGGACCGAGTCCCGGGACCACAAGCCTCTCTCTTTCCTCTTGTTGAGAAAGAAGTCCCGGGCCTCCTGTCCTCTGATCAGTAATGTCCCTTTGTCTCCACAAGGAGCCCCATTCCTCCCTCTGAACTTCATGGGGGAAATGTGGGGGCCCAGTAGCAATGAGACCCCGGGGCCTGGTAACTCCCTTGGGAGCATCCCATGGGCTGCCACACAGAGCCCAAAGCTTAGGGCAGCTGGTGCCCAGCACACTGCACAGACAGTCACAAGGAAGGAGGTCTGCCTAGGGCAGGCCTGGACATGCTCCCAGAGTGGGGCCTTGGGCAGACCACGCAGGGGTTCCTGCTGCAGCCTCTTCCCTTTCTTGCCATCAAACTGAAAAGAAGGCCACAGACTGTAGGATGCATTTGTATGAGATATTCATGGCTGGAAGTCCATGGAGCCAGGGCTCAAACTGGTGGTTTCCAGGAGGCTGGAGAAGGGGAAAGGGGAGTAGATGCTTAATGGTGCAGTTTCCTTCTGGGGGTGGTGGAAATCCCGGAGCTGTGGATCACTGTGGATGTATTAAGTCCCATTGAACTGTGCCTCTGAAATGGTTAGTGCTATGGTGTGTGAGTCTCAGTTCAACTGAAGACAAGAATGGGTACAGGACCAGCCTTGCCCAGGCCTCACAAGGGAGGCAGCTTCCTATCTCAAGAAGTCACAGGGCTCAGGCTTCCCATCCCTCCCTGTCTGCCAGATGCCCAGATGCTGGTCTCCTCTCAGTGTCATGGAGGGGGCTGGGCTTCCCAGCAGGCCCACGGACAAGGCTGAAAGCTGGACCAGTTCCTATAGAAGCCCTCACCCCAACCATGGCCCAAGTACACAGACCATGTGGAATAGGTTTGCAGGGGACAGATAGCATTTGAGTCGTGGCAGTAGTAATGACTGTCCCACTCTGAGTCAGCACCTAAATTTTCTTTTCCCTTCCCTCCTTCCCCTCCCTCTTCTCTTCCCTTCCCTTCCCTTGTACTGGCGATTGAACCCAGGGCCATCACACTGAGCTACATATCCAGACCTTTTAATTTTATTTCATTTTGAGACAAGGTCTCCCTAAATTGCTAAATTGCCCAGGCTGAGCTGGAACCTCCCGCCTCGGCCTCCCAGAGTACAGGGATGACAGGTATGTGCCAGCACACCTCGCTAGCACCTAAGTTTTCTGAGCCAGTCTCTGGCTGGCACCTGTGGGTCATACTATACCTCCCTGGCTGGGTTTTGTTAGGATTCAATGCCACGGAGCAGAATAAAGAGCCAGGCTCACCAGGCCTGGCCTGGGGCTTGGTTTGCAAGGATCATGTGGAGCCTGCTTTGTGCCCCAGGTGCTTTCTCTATTCAGGCTACACAAAACAGTGCTGTGCTGGGAGCTACCAAAGGTCCCATTTTTTAGAGCGGGGCCCTGAGGCTTGCAGAGGTGAGTTATCCCGGCATAATGGGAAGAAGCTTGCTGGAGCTATGGGTGCAGATTGAGTTAGTTTTCTTGTTCTTTCAAAAGCCCAGTGTCATCAGGGGCCAAATCAAAGCATGCAACTCTGGGAACAGGAGCCCCTGAAAGGAAAGGTGGGCTTTGCCCCAGCAGAGCTCGGAGGGTGAGAGGAGGGGTTGTCCCAAATGCTCTGTGCCCTGTGTCCTGGTCTACCTGCTTGGGGAAGCAGAGGGAATCTGCAGAAGGGGGCCTGGAAGTCGGGGAACAGAGGACCAGTGGCAGACCCCTGCTCCAGGAGGCTGCCTTCATTACCCTGGCCCAGGAGCCAGCTGAAGCTCTCAGTCTTGCCTCTTGGCTGGCTTTGTTGCTTTGAAAATCCAGAGCCCATGTGCTATGCATTAAAGGAGGCCAGACCAGAGGCTGCAGAGGAAGACAATGGTGTGTGGACTCTGCCATTGAGCCTGATGATCACATAGCTGGGGTGGTCAGCTGACCCGTCTCCACTCAGCAGCTCCTCTTCCTCCCCTCACTCAATGCTACGTCCCCAGCTTTAATTGAGCGACCCCAGCCCTCTCAGGAGGAGCCTGGGCACAGTACCCTGTATGGGGGAAAATGAAAGAGACACAAAGAAAGTCACAGCAGTGGAACAGCAGGTTGGCTTTATGAGGAGAATTTCCATGGGGTGTGGTGGCTCACACAGAAATGGGGTTCAAAGTCTCTGGTCCCAGCCCCTCCTGCAAGTGGGGTGAGGGAGGAAGCAGTGGGTGAGCTGGACATGTGAGCTGGACACCGAGGAGCCCTGGGCTGGAGGCCAGGGCCGGTCCTAGCTCCGGAGTGCTCTTAGCTGCCACACCCTCTGAGCTTCTCCAGAGGGAGGTGTTTATGAAACTCATCGAGCCCATCAACTCTGGCTGGCAGATGGAGAAACTGAGGCAGGGGAGTTTAGAGGAGGATTTGAGCCCAGATATTCTGACACCATGTCATCCTGCCTCACTTGACAGCTCCTGGTCTTATTTTTCTCACCTACAAAATGGTCATGAGAGCCTGACCATTGTCCTTTTCGGAGTCTGGGCTTGCAGCTGGTGCCCCTGAGGAGGTATGAGGGCAGAGACAGTCCCTTCCCCCCAGAGACCCCACGGCCCTCCTTGGTGGGTGTTGGTGCTTCTAATGCACATCATGGTCTCTATAACCCCTGCTGAGGGAAACTGTGTCCTTCAAAAAGATATATCAAGCTAACCTCAGGGACCTGTGACTGTGACTTTACTTGGAAGCAGAGTCTTTGCAGATGTAATCAAGTTAAGAAGAGGTCACTGGGGTGGGAGACTAATCCAGGATGACTGACAGAGAAAAATACAGGAAGGAGACAGCCACGTGACAACAAACACAGACACTGGCGTGTTGCAGCCACAGCCGGGGACGGTCACCATCTCCAAGGATGGCAGAGCATCAGAGACCAGGAGAGCCAAGGAGATCCTTCCTGGCAGACTTCAGAAGGGCCCTGGCCCTGCCGACACTTTGATTTTGGCTCACTGGCCTTCAGAGCTGGGAGACAAGGAATTTCTATTACCCAGTCTGCAGTACGTACTTAGGGCAGCCTTGGGAAACTAATCTACTCCCTAACACCCAAGTGATGGCCCCTGTGCATCCTCATGTGTCCACGACCACGGTGCAACCCCATAATGCCCCTAAACTGCACACCCCCAGACTCTGAGCTGTTGGAGGACCCGTCTGAGTCTTTTTGGCATCTCAGTCACTGGTCTAGTTTCTTGTACAAAGTAGGAACTCAATAAATAATGAGTAAAGGAATGAATGAAAGGAATCCTCTTTTGTTTCCCAGGGCCTGGTGATGATTCCTAACCCCTCTCCTCACCCATCACTTCCCATTCTGGCTGGTCTCTTCATGCACAGGCCTCCACTAGCCCTCACTGGCCCCCAGTCACACTGTGCTGGCCACTCTGCAGCGGGCCCTGCACTCGGCTAATTGTGACTGACGCATGCTTCATGGCAGGGAGCCCACAGTGGCGGGACTGGCATGTCGGCAGGAGGTACTGGTGTGATGGACAGCCCTGCATCATAGGCCATTTCCAATCCATTCCCTGGAAGCTGAGCCTTTCTGGGAAGGAGAGAAGTAGGCCCTCCATTCCCTGTTCACCCGCACACAGTCCCCTGCTCTCTGGCTGCTTTCTGCTTCCCAGAATCTTAAGTCCTGCCGATCCCCGGTGGGGTTTGGGTAGACGAGGAAGTGAACGAGGCATTCCTTGTGCTCGCCCTTGCTCTGTCAGGTCATCCTGATCCAGAGAGTGATGTGAGAGTTGCGCACTTACTGTTTGCCCTGGCTGGGCTGGAGGCTCTCAGCCACAGTCCCATCTTACCAGGGCCTCTGTCCATGATTGAGAGAGCTCAGTGGCTTTAGACTGTCCAACTGTCCCACTGTACAGATGAGAACGGTGATCCTCAGAGACGAGCAGTGATAGAGCTCAGGATGCACAGATGGCCAGTGTGGCTCTGGGATGGACACACAGCACTGTCTGTCTCCAAAGCTCATGTTCCTTGCACAAGGAACAAAGCAACAAAGCCACCTCCGGGTGCTCTGTCCGCCCCCGCATGTAAATCTGGGAGTGCCTGGATGAGGGCCCCACTTCCTCAGGTGGTTCCCGTGCAGTTTTAAGTGCATGACCTTGCCGAGGCTCTCTTGGGCAAGGCCAGGCCAGGGCCCCAGCAAAGGCCAAACTATCAACTACCTCATGTGATTGGCGCTGTGATGGCTGTCAGGAGACCTGTGTCCCCTGAGCTGTGTGACCGGCAGCCAGGCTCCTTCTGTGGGCCTCAGTGCCCTGAGATCAAGACCAGCTCAACCCTGCCGACCCTCCCCAGGCACTGGGTGGTAAGTGACAGATGGCAGTTCAGGCGAAAAGCCAGGAGCAGTGGGGTCTTGTCACCAGCACTGTAAGCTCCATGAGAACAGACACGGGAGAGGCAGCCCCCTGAAGCAACCCCAGGAGCCAAGCCAGCAGGACCCTATAGACCTCTGCTCCCCATCCAGCAAGGCCACACCCCCTAAGGCAAGAGGGCAGGTTGTGGGCTGTGGTTTGGCAGTGGATAACCCTAGCGTAGGAAAGGGAGAGTTTACAGGAAGGCTACAAGTTACCGGAAAGGACAATAAATTAATAGAATGGGGTTGTTTGGCTGGTGACAAGGGATAAAACATGTGGTCCAAAAAAGCCCCATGCGAGACTGTCAACGGGATGAAGGAGAAGGCAGGGTGGAGCAGGAGAATGAATGGGTAGGGCTCACAGAGAGCCGGGGAAGGGGGCAGACTGGTGGCTGTCCTCAACCTCACTGCCTCCCCTCCTTCACCCTCTTCCTTCCCTTCACATCAGGGGGAGCCCCCTCTGCAGGAGCCCCTTCTCCATCCTGTGACTTGTTCCCTCTCTGCTTTCACTGTCTCCTCTAACACACACCCCCCCCACCACCCAGTCCCTGCCTTGCCCCTAGATTTCCGGGGCCCTGGACGCACACCCCGGCCCCCAGCCAGAACGCACAGCGTGCCCTTCTCCATTCACTCACTCACAACACTCATTCAGCAAGGGCCATGTGAGCAACGACTGTGTACCAGGAGCTCTCATGATGAGCAAAGAGGACGCCTCAGGCCTCAGGAGCTCCCAGGCACATGGGGAGACGGCGGAGCCATCTGACACCGGACAGCTCTTGACGCGTGAGGAGTACTGCAGGGAGCAGTTTGCTGGACAGCAAAGGCCATCAGGGAAGGTGTCCCTAAGCAGTACCCCAAAGGGAAGGTGGGATGTGAGCCAGCCAGGGCAGCTGGGAAGACCTGCAGGAAGAGGGTGCACGTGACAGGCCTGATGGCTCTGTATTTGGGCGCGGCAGGGTTAGAGGGTGCAAGAGTGGGGAGGAAGAGGTGAGGCTGGCACAGCAGCTGTAAGGGGGTCCGGGTAAAGGGAAGTGGATGCAAGCCCAGCATGGCCCTGGGAAACTGGTTATTCCTTCCAGCTCAGTTCCTCATTGGAGCAGAGGATGAGAGGAGGAATTGTACCTGCTTCCTGGGAGAAAATGCAAGTGTATCTGCCAGCACAGTCTCTGGGTTCTGAATGAATGGATGGTGAATAGAGGGCTTATAAGCTGTGCTACGAGGCCTGAAGGGCATCCTGAGGGTAGTGGGGAGGCCATCGAGATCTTGAGATGTGTACACGGAGGGCTCATTTAGGTGGCGGTAAGCCCAGGTCCCCAGCCTGCTGAGGTCCCTGTCTTTGTGCCCCCATCCCCAAGGAGAATCCATCTTGTTCAAGGAGAAGATGAAGAGGCAGGGGCAGTCTCGAGTGACCTTTGGTGAGGACAGAATGCAGGCCCCAGCATCTCAGGGATCATGGCTCTTCTTAGGGTCCTTTGGTGCTCAGAGCACACCAGCCATGTGCAGGGCTCTGGGACCACAAAGAGGTGGAGCCCATGGCCAGCTGGCCGCAGAGATAGGATTCACACTGTGGATGCAGAGCAGGGAGATGGGCACAGCGGGCGGTGTGGGGCTACCTAGGATTGGTGAGGCAATCAGGGATGCTCCAGAAAGGAGGGGATGCTGCATGAGTCATCTGCTTGTTGTTTAAGCTGAGGGCATGGGAGGGAGACAGGAGGATGCAGTCTTTGAGCTCATGGAGCTTGGTGTCTACCAGAACACACAGGTGTAAGAGACTGCAAGAGCAAATGCGTGTGAGAAGGCAGTGGAGACACACAACCCAAAGCAGACACTGGCCAGGACTGCAGCCAGGTAAAGAACAGGAGCACGGTATGCAGACCAGAGAGGGAAGAACCGGTCAGAGTCTGAGGGGACAAATGGCCAGGCCCATTCACACCCGGGTCAGAGCTGGAAGGGGTTCCTTGTGACTGGGGCCCCAGTAGGGAAGGGAAGAAGAGAGGGAGATGGAACAGAGGGAGGAGCCAGGAGCCTGTGCCAGGATTCTTCGTGAGTTGTGTCCAGTGTCAGGGCTCCATCCCAAGGACCATGGAAGCCACTAAGGTGACATTCCCAGATTGGCAGCCGTCTTAACTCCCTCCAATTGAAGTGCAGAAGGACAAGATGGTGGGGCAGAAGAAGGTAAGGGTGTATGCCAAGAGTCTGTGGGGAGCCTGGGGCAGAGATGACCTTCTTGGGGAAATATTAGTTTTCAAAGCTGGACTTTCTTTTAAGTCCTTTGGGGAAACTATTTCCTTGGGTAGAGAAAGATGATGCTGAGGACAGAGCTGGTGGCTTTGTTGGACCCTGGTAGTGGCAGTGATGTGGCATGAAACTCTGGGGGGGGGGGCTACATGCTGCTTCAGAGTGAGAAATGAGAAGGCTTACTGTTAGACGGAAGGGTGGAGGTTGCCTGAGGGCGGGGGGTTGCCACTTAGCACCACTATGATAGTAAATACCTGAGACAATGAACTGCTGAAGAGGAAAGGTTTTCCTGAGCTCAGTTGGGGAGGCTAGCTTGGCCCTGTTCCTTTTTGGCCTGCAGTGAGGCAGCAGCACATCATGGTTGAAATGTGTGGTGGAGTAAAACCACTCCCCTCGTGGTCAAGGAACAGCAGAGGAGGACGAACAACTTGGGTCTGGCCAAGTCTTTGGCTCTCGCTTGTCCCAAGGACACATGCCACCTTGCCAAGCCCCAGGCAAGCAGGGAGGGCTGCTAGCCTTGTGTTCTCCCCATCCCTCCATCACTCTCCCGCCTCTGCTGACTCTGACACCACAGGGCCGCCCTCCAGTGCAGTGATCCATCTCTCTGTAGTCAATCGCTCATGCTGCCTTTATCCCCCAAAGGTCAAAGCTTTATTTCTGGGTGAGAAGAAAGGTGAGCAGAGTCCTCCTGGCCATCCCTCGTCATGGATAACTGATGGACCAATCAATACATCCACTGCCCATTGGACCACAGCACTGACACGGGTGGGAAGGCCCAGGAAAGCAGCCTTGTCCTGCACCTCTGCCTTCTTCAAGCTCCCTGGACTGGTACCAACTTCTACTGCTCCTTCTGCTGACTCTCCTGGGGTTTGCACCTTTTCCCATCTCTACTATCTTGCTCTAATCCTCTTGTATCATTTTGATCATTTGCACCTTCGGTGAACAGTTCCTTTTGGGGACTTAGCTTTCTTCTCAGACATTCAGGGGAAATATTTTCCTGTCCAGAAGAAAGATGGTTCTGGGGAACAGGGAGGTGGTTTAGCTTGCAGCAAGAAGCATTTCTGAGAAGGCACCGGGGAGCCATTCCATGAGTAACAAGGATGCAGGCTGCTAAGGTGCAGGGGAGGGAAGAGCAGGCTGGAGGCCAGAGAGGTTTCACTTGGGCCTGTCTCCACCCCAGTGAGCTGGGACACTTTGGGCAGTCAACTGGGCCTCTCTGTGCCTTGATTTGCACATTTGAAAATGGAGGTGGCAGCATCAGCATGGAGAGTGGGATGGTAAGTAGATAGGACAGGCAAGAAAGCTGGCATAGGGCAGCTTAGAATAGATCAGAGCTGAGTTAGGTCGGGGTATGAGATGCACGGTGCTCTCCCAAACTCGTGTCTACCTGGAAATAGGGTCCTGGCAGGTGTAACTAGTTAAGACAAAGTTACAACAGGCTAAGCTGGGCCCAAAACCCCATGACCAGGGTCCTTATGCAAAGGCCATGAAAGGACACAGACACCCAGGGAGAGGACCACATGGAGACAGAGGCAGAGGCTGGATTATGCACATACGGGTCAGAGAACATCAGGCTGCAGCATGTCCTGGAAGCCAAGTGGGAAGCATAAGTTGGGTTTTCCCTTAGCGACTCCTAAAGGAGCCAAATTGGTTGACACTTTGATTCTCAACCTCTGTGCTCCAGAGCTGTAAGACAATATATTTCTGTTCTTTAAGCCACACAGTTTGTGGCGATCTGCTACAGCAGCCACTGGAAACAAGAACAGCTGGTAATAAGGTGGTGGAAGAGATGGCTCCTTAATGGGATCCATTCCCATCTGCCCAGTGGGGCCAAGTGAAGTTCCACAAGGATGTGGGGCAGAGGAACAAAACTGGGCTTCCCCATCCTACTATCCAGCTGCACGAAGCTTTGAAGAGGGAAAAAGAGCAAGTTTCTTTAACCTTCTTGTTTCATCTCCTGTACTCATTTGTGACATTCTCCTCCCTAGGATCCATGGAATGCCAGCAGCCCTATGAGTAGATGTAAGGGCTGTAAGCTGGGCAGAGCTTGAGCATGGGTGGGGCCTTGCTGTTGGTTAGATGGGAGCAGTGGTATCAGGTAGCACCACCATATACCTACTGTGCTTGACTCACAACCTTGCTCCTAAGCTTGCTATGGCTTTTCCCCCATATGGCCTTTAGCAAGTGTGATGGCACCGTGCCACGGTCTGAATATAGTTTGCCCCCCTGAAAATCATGCTGGTTTTTAATCCCCATGGCGAGGCATAAAGAGGGTGAAAAATCAACCAGACTATGGTGGGACCTTGGGAGGTGACTGGGATTAGATAAGGTCACCAATGAGGGGGCCTTCATGATTGAATCCTGGTGGCTTGATAGGAAGGAAGGAGACCAGAATCCACACTCACACACACACACACACACACACACACACACACACACACACTCCATCTCTTGCCATGGGATGCCCTATACTAGCTTGGGACTCTGCCGCCAAGAAGGCCACCACCAGATGGGCCGGGCCTTTCCTGGTCCTCTCCTGCTGCCCTCTTCCTTTCCTTCTTTGCTCTCCTTCCTCCTCAGGCTCTGAAATGTTGGGGTTTCCAGCTTTCTGCTCTGACCCTTCTCCTTCCCACCATTTTCCCTCGAAGAGAACATCCACTTCTCTGGTTTCACCTACTGTGCAGATGATCCTATCTCCCAGATTTTTAACTCTGACTTCTTGCCTGAATAAATCAACTGTATTTTGATGAGCTCCATGCTCAAACGTTTAAAATATCCAAAGCTGAACTCAGATCTCTACAAACCTGTAGAGTCCCCTCAGTTCCCTAATAAGTGAGTGGGACTGTTGGTTCAGTCACCCAAGGCAGAAAACAACAATGGCTTTTTTGCATCCTTCTCTTCCCTCACCCACCTCTGTCACCCATTTTCTAACCAGGCCACGAGCCTGCTGCTATGTGTGATCCCAATTCTAGCCCTAAAACTTGATATGGCGTCCAGCCCATGGTTGGCAGTCATTAAATATGTTTTGAACTAATCAATTAATCCCGTCAAATTAATCCTAAGTATCTCTTATACTGGCAAGCTATCCCACACCATCTCCTTTATCTCTGATCTGGTTTCCATTTGCCAGGCCCTTATGGACCTCCAGCCAGCCATCCCTGGCTCAATTTACTTAATCGAAGGAATTTCTAACTATGTGTTTCCTGCTCAAGTTCCTTCATGGCATCCCTTGGCATAGAGGATAAAAGACTCCTTTCTAATAAGGAATCCAAAGCTCTTTTGCAGTGAAACATGTAGATGTTCTGGAAATCCTGGTTAAATAGAAGAACTCAACAACTTGTGGTTTCCTACCATACTATACGGCCTTACCCTTGGCCACTGTTCCTACCTTACAGATGCACCAGTCTCCCCTGGACACTGCTATCCCAGCCACATGGCGGCTGATGTGCATTATCTCCACCATGCACAATCACCTCCATCATGTGCCATTATAATGATTTCTTTGTGCCTTCCCCTCTTCTTTGTACCTTTTCCTGATTCTTCTGGGAGGACCCTGGCAATATCTAGAGGTATTTTTGGTTGTCATAACTTGGGATAGGAATATGTTATTAGCATTTCTCGGGCAGAGACCAAGGATGATATTCAACATCCTGTCATGCACAGGACGGCCCCATGACAAAAGAATGACTTGGCACAGATGTCAACAGTGCTGAGCATGAGCAAGCCTGGTTTAGATGCAGGCACTGTCTAAATCTACCCATGGCCTGGCCTGTCACCTGCCACATAGTAGGCCCTCACCGTGTGTTTGCTGAGTATCACCACACTCCACCTAGCCCTACAGTGAAATCCAATCACTCTCCCGATGAAAGAGGGGAGTTGCCAACCGTACCAGCTGGCCGGGACTGAGGCAGCTGAGAGCCTCGTCCTTCGGAGAGATGCGTGCTTCCTCCAGGAACCAGAGCGGATGCGACCAATTTAGCTAACAAGTTGCCAGGGCTGTGATCACGTTGCCAGACAATGAAATTGCCCTTCCCACCAACTCCGACTGCCAGGCTGATGAGACAAACAAGCCTGTTAATTAGGCCCGTAAAGGCAGCTGCAAAGGGGCAATTTTTCCAAGGAGACGGGGTGGAGGGGGAGGAATCTCTCTTGTCCCATCAGAGATGGGGCCCGAGGCTTGGCTTTTTCACTTTTCAGAGAAGAAAGAAGGTTCATGTCACTATGGCCGCCATCGTGCACCAAAGGGAGGGCCTAGCCAGAGAGGGCAGTTAGACAGACACGTCCTCTTCAGTCACAGTCTCCCCAAGGACAGAGGATGGATAGTGAACTCTCTCGCGGCCCTCTGCCCTGACAGGCACTTGATAAAGGTACTGAATCAGGACAAGTGCGACACCAAAGGGCCCTGTCTACTCTCGCGCCTCTGGTCCTCCTGGCTATTTCCCTGCAGGCTTGTTTGCTCATGAAAACATGGAGCATGTGCTCCCGTCCTCCCATCCTCCCGTCCTCCCGTCCTCCCGTCCTCCAAGGAAGCCTTGTGTCCTGCAGGACACAGGCAGAGCAGCACTCTGTCACACAAGGCCCAGGGGGGTCCTCTTGTCAGTGTCCCCTTCATTTGGGACATGTTGATGGGATGTGCCTGATTCCACATCCCAACTGAGTTTCTCAGCCTCTCAGGCGCTGCAGCCAAGGACACTGGCAGGCTGGGAGCCAGGGCACACTCGGGGCCCCAGGGCCAACTGGCATGGTCGCCTGGCTGGGTTCAAGGGGAAGTTGCTAAGCCCGGAGGGACAACACCTCCCACCCAGGCGAGCACACCCTGGCAGTTTGTCTAGTCCCTGGGCAGTGACCAGTGACACAGGTTTGTATCTCCAGCAGGAGGGCAAACAGTCCGGGATATCTCCAATCTGGGACAGGCCCAGGGACCCTCCAGGGGACACACTGGCTTGATTCCAGATCCTCCCCCCACTATCATATCCAAGGGGGGCTCCTCTCCACCTGCAAAACTCACTTGCCAGGTGCTCTGGGCCGCTTAGGCCTCAGCCAGTACAGACGTGTCAGGGACGCTAACCTGAAGGAGACCAGCCCTCGCTCCTTGTGGGTCAACCGAGGAGCCCGCACGGGTACTAGCCAGCGCGTTCCTGCAGAATCTCAGCTATTCCTCCAGCTGCCCTCCAGCTCCACCAAGGAAGTGCCTCTCTTTGAGACTCTGCCCCCAAAGAAGGGTCATTATTGCTAATGCCTTTTCTCCCCCATCTGTTGTGATTGTTTACACTCCACTTGCTAATTAGAGACTAATTAGCTGGTGCTGAAATTCATCACTTTCCAAACACAACTGGGTGGTAGGAAGAACACAGCGAACACAGCGATGCGGGCAACATCTGCACCTCTGCTTGAAGCCAAGGCGCCATTCTGCTCCTCTCCTCCTCGTCTCCCTCCTCCTCCCCACCCTCCTTCCAATGAACTCTGGGAAGGCCTGGGCTGCCTGCTACTTTACCCAGTGCCCTCAGCACAGTGCAGCACACAGCACTCAGTAAAGACTCAGAATCTTCTGGTTGAATGCAAGAATGAATGACCGAGGAGCGGTCCACTAAATGCAACAGAAAGTGTGTTGCTGGGGGAAAGGGAGCACAATTAAACAACTGGTGAGCATCGAGACCCAGCACTGCCCATGATGTGGTGGAGGGAGATGCTGGACAAATCCTTCAGTCTACGGCCCTAGGCAAGAATATTTCTGGGAGAGGATGGTGCTAAACGGGTCAGGCCTGACCTCAGAAAAGCTTTCCACGGACTGGGTGGGAGACTCAGGGACCCAGAGGGGTATGGGAGGAAAGACGGAGAAGACAGAGAAGGACAGAAGATAACATTGTAGAGGAGGGGGCAGAAGAGGGAGGGCAGAGGAGGGAGAGCTTGTGGGCAGAGAGGGAAGGCAGAGGAGCCTTGCAGGAGCTAGAGGAGTGACACTGCTACGGGTGAGGAGGCGTGATTGCATGAGGAGTGAAACCATCCATTTTATGACAGCCGGGAGACGGGCCACCCGGGCCCTGACCTCCCTCCCTCTCATCTCGGGCAGAGCGGCTGCCATTACCCGAAGTTCTCTTCTTCTAATTAGGCTGTGGGCTGCAGGGCCAGCTCCCTGGGCCCCGCTCTGTTTTCTGGGCCTCCCCTTGGGGAGGCTGAGGTCAGCCAGCTGCTGGCCAGGTCGAAAGAAGCGGGGAGGAGGGAAGTGCTTGAGGCCTCACGAAGTGGCCTGGTCCACGATTCCAGGAACACCCAGGACACTCCTGGGAAGCCCCCAGAGCTCCCAGAACCGGGGTGGAACCTCACCTCTGCTTCTCTCTTGCAGACATCCCAGAAGATTCCACTGATCCCTGCATCCCTGAGCAGGGGAGCAGTGGTGACCTGAACCCCTCGAACCTTCCTTTGCACGTGAGTCTTGTGCATCTCTTCTAGGTTCTTAAGAGAGGGGTTGTAGGAGTTGAAGCCACTGAACTTAAATACCCTCTGCCATTTCCTTGTCATGTGGTCTAGGACATGCTGCAGTGCCTCTCTGAGCTTGGGTGCACCTCTAAAATGAGAATGTCCGTGCCTACCTCATGGGGCTGCTGTGAGGACAAAGGAGACGAGAGGGTCGTGTTCCAGCTCCCCACCTGCTACTCAGTGTGTGCTTGTTGAGTGGATGGCAGAAAGGGCACAGCCCAGTCTGGCTGCCTTCTAGAGAAGACATGCTGTGCCCTTCCCTTCCGTGCTACGGTGCTGGAGAACACTCACCACCTGCTCTCTGGGAAAAAGGTCAGAGTGGGGTCTGGCCAGGTCTGCCAATTTTCCTGGCTCTTACCATGGCCAATCAATGGGACATTAGGGACCATGGACTGGGAACAGAGGATCACAGCACACTGACGACTGCATGCCACCACAGCAAGGGCACGGAGCAGAAATCCCTACCTACAGCTGGCTGGCAGGGGGCTGATCTGCCCCTGGGTCAGGCTGACTGAGTCACTGTTTTGACCAGAACTGGCCGTTGTCTATGAGTGGACCTGGCTCTGGGCAGGGAGGCGTTCGAGGGCAGCTGGGTGCTCCATGCCCTCTGCCAGGACAACATCCACCCACCAAGCATCCTTCCCCCCGATTTCCCGCCTTCCCTCCACACCGGCTTGACAGGTCTCTGTTCATCTCATGCTTCCTAGTGTGTTCCACACTCTCTGCCCTCCCTGGCACACAAGCCCCGTCCCTGCCACACAAAGCCCATGGGCAGAGCATGCCTCAGCTCTGCTGCTCGTCCTCCCACCTGAGCAGTCAGAATCCCCAAGGGCTTGTTACAGCACAGTTAGGTAGCGCCCACCCCCTACTCTAATTTAGCAGGTGAGGCCTGAGAATCTGCATTTCTAGCAAGTTTCCAGGCGGTGATGCTCTTGCCATGCTTTGAGGGACCATGCTTTGAGAGTCTCTGGCCTAGAAGGAGAACCAAAACCAAAGGCTGCCGGGATGCAAAGAGCGGCTCCTTGCTCTGGGCTGCAGAGGACTCAGGTGTTAGGGAGTTAGAGGTGCATTCTTTTACGTCCACAAAAGGCTTCACGTCTAGGTAAGAGACAGTCCTGAGCCTTGGATGGGGCTTGGTTTCCACTCTTCTCCTCTCTTGTCCACCTGGGTCTCCCACCTCTCTCTGTCACAGTGCTAGGTGTGCCAGTGCCTGCCTGATGAAAGGAGGACAGGTCAGGTAGAATACAACAAGGGGCACTTCCGAGGCAGCTGGGTGTTGCCCCAGAGGAGGCAGGAACCCTGCCCAGACCCAATCACTATTATCCATCTCCAGGGTGCACAGAAGCTCCTGCTATGGGCAAGGAAAAGGACGACTCAGCCTCATGAAACTGGCTTCTGCCTTGGCTGGCTAGACAAGCTGGAAGCAGGTGACAAGGCTCCACTGGAGGGCTCTTAAGTTGCGAGGTTGCAGACAGAGTGGGCAAGTATGACCCAGCTCCCTTCCTCCCTCCATGGCCCACCTCCTGCTTCTGGCTGATGTTCTAATCTCCAGGCCTTCTGAGTAACTAATCCCCTGTAATGGGATCAGCATCTCCTCCCCAGACTTTACGTAAAGGGGATGAAGAGGTCTTCTTTGAAAGAGCTGTGGGGGTGAGAGTGAAGTCTGGGGTGCAGGAGCACTGCCTCCCCCACGCCCCCTGAGGCCTGGGAGGTGGTGAGGAAGGGTCTGAGCATGGTGCTGGGTCCCATCAGCACCTCACGATAGCGATGCATGGGTGTGGGTGTGCACGCACATGTGCCTGGCACTCGGTTAATGCTCAGCAGCAGATATTAATCCCTTTTTATGCAAAAAGACGATGGATCATAAGCCCAGAGAAATCAAACTTGAAACCCGGCCAGGCTCCTGCCTTACTCCCCTCACCCCTGCCAAATGGACGCTGTCTGTTAACGAGGGAGATAAACGGAGAGGCCATCAAAGCAGATTTTCAATCTGTCGATTTCGCTTTGGGGCCTTTCAGAACTCGATTTCTCACTCCCCGCTCTGCCCCAGCCCTGCCCGCCTGCCCGCCTGCCTGCCTGCCTTCCATTTCCGCTTTGTTCCCACCCCCATGCTTTTATCTCCCAGAGTGGGACCTATTGGCCTGACTCATAGGGAGCCTTTCATGGGGCTCCAGATCTGCTAATGGTGAGGAAGGCTGCTGGGTGCAGCGGGATGAGGGATTGGCCCTGCACCCCACTGGGGCTGGGACAGCAGGCTTGGGGGTGGGGGATTTGCTGCAGCAGACTGAGGCCTGAGCAAGCAAGGATATGTCCAGCCTGGAGACAGAAGAACACAGAGAAACCCAACCAGGGTAGGAAACAGGTCCTCAAGGCAGGGGACTGTTCTTCTCAAAGTACCAGTCCTATAATAAATCACTCTGCTACATTAACCCAGTTTCCCCACTCTGAACTCACTCTGCTCTTTTCTGTTGTCTGGCCAGGAAGCACCCTGAATCTCTCCTGCAAGTGAAAAGGAAAGTGGGGCTGGAGGAAAACCAAAAGAACAAACTGCTTCTTCATCCACAAACTCAGTGGCCAAAGCAGGAGGGGCTGACCCCACCTGGCACACTTACCAGCTAATTCTTCAGGATCAGTGGATTTTTCTCCCCACTCTGCAGATGGCTGACACTGGGCAGACAGAGCCTTATGGCTCCTGCACATGGTGGTTTTCAAGACCACCGGGCCTGGCAAGAAGGGCTCAATGAACATTTGCAGTTAGAGCTGGACTCTGAAGCCATTCAGGTGAACCAGTCTGTAGTAGGTATCATGATTATACCCATTTTATAGGCACAAGGAAAGGTTATGAGACTTCCCAAGGTCACAGAGCTAAATATCAGCAGACCAGTCCATCGAGCCGAGTCTGTTCTGTAGCTGTTCCACCAGACTCCCCAATGGCTTCTTTGCTCTGTGCATCCCTTGTCAGCTTCCCTCTCCCACCCTTGTCTCTTGGCCCCTTTTAAAATGGATCACTTAGGATTCTTTGCTAAAACTTCGTTATATAATGCTAGGCCTTGGAGTCCTAACCCAGGATTCTGGTTTTAAAATGCGCAAGATTAGCAGTGTGCCTGGGTGACACCTGTGAAGATGAACGAAGGAGCAACCCACCTTCTGGCTTCCAAGTAGGCAGGATGGAGCCCACACTGGGGTCCACTGAGGAGCAGCTGCTGGGAAACGGCGGTCCAAAAGCATCAACCTCTGCCATATTGGTACTGGGGATCAAACTCGGGTCCTTGTGCTTTCGAGGCAAGCGGCGGAACCACTGAGCTAAATCCCCAGCAACCTCTGCCACATTGGGGTGGGAGAGAGGAACAGGCAGGAAGTAACATTTATTGTACACCCACTGTATGCCACTGTCTCTTCTCAGTCTTAAAGGACCTTGGCCGTGGATCCCATGTTCTAGATGGGGGTCCAGTTAGGAACAGATTGGAGCTAGAATCCAGCCCTCTGGACACTCCAACCAGTGTTCTGGCCATTCTGATCTTGCTCTGACTTGCAGGGGACTTAGTTTCTGCTCCAATGCTACTCTGATCTCCTCTGGGGTCCCTGGAATATACTGACTGCTCCCCCTTCCAAGAGGAAGGAGGCCAGAGAGAGGCCAAGTGGGGTGGCCACCGCTATCCAGAGCAGCACCATGCTTGTCTGGCTTGGCTGCTCAGAGCCCCCAAGAGAAGAGGAATCAGTTTACACCTTGTGCCGCCCCCTAAATTTCCCAAGGAACTAAGAAGAAGCCTTGGGGACACTTCTTTGTCACTTGAAATTTGTTTAGCCATCACTCACTGGACAGGCCATGCTGGCCCCTTCAAGAAGAAAATCAACCATAAGAGGAGAGCATGAGAAATCACTGGTTTGTCATCAAAGGGAGGTGAGGAGGTGGAGGAGGGCGGGTAGGCAGTGGGAGGCAGGAGATTAAGCTTTTAGTTGCAGTCAACCAGATCAGCTAAGCCGGGCGGGGGAGCCTGCTGGGGGCATTGAGGGGGACAGGGAAGGTTGGAGCTGGGAACTGGGAGCTAGAGGAACCCAGAAGCATGGCAGGGCCCGGGCTCAGGCTCTGGTGACAGCAGGTGACACAGGAAATGTGTGGCTTGGGTGGGAGTCTGTTATGGGTTGAACTGAGTCCCACTGAAAGACAGATTGCAGCCCTCCCCCTGCTACCTGGGCAGCTGACCTTATTTGGAAATTGGGTCTTTGAGTTGAGGTCATGAAGGTGGGCCCCAGTCCAGACTGACCAGTGTCCTAAGAAGCAAGGAACATGGGCAGAGCCACAGAGATAGGGGTGCTGCAGCATGAGCCAAGGGACACCCAGCACTGGTGGTTTCTACCTGAAAAGGGAGGATTCCACCAGGAGTCTCAGAGGGAGCAAGGCCTTTCATTCAGACTTCTGCCCTTCAGAACTGGGAAACAATATATTTCTGGTGTTTTAAGTCACCCACCTGGCGGTACTTTGTTATTGCAGCCCTGGGAAATGAACACACAGCACAAGAGGACTTCTATCCCTGACTTGATTTCTCATAATAAACTCCCCCCTAAGGCACTCACAGTCCTCTGTCTGAGGAGCATGTGCCACCACCCAGCCAGTGCTTGGCCCCAAACCTGGGAGGCATCCTGAATCCCCCGTCTCCTTCAGCCCCACATCCGGCCAGGTAGCAAGTGCTGTGATCCTGTTCACTAAAGCAGATTCCAAAAGCCATCTACGATGCCTGTCACCTGCTTTCCCTGCCTCCACTTGCACATCCACCATCCCTCAGCAATTGGGCAGACAGCTCTAAAAAACAAACAAGCCCAGTTTACTCCTCTCCTCAAAACACTCTCCTAGGTACCGAATGATCCAGCAGTCCGACAATGGGGTGTGGATCCAAAAGAACTGAAGTCTGGGGGCCGGGAATTTAGCTCAGTGGTTCTGCCACCTGCCTTACAGGCACAAGGTCCCGAGATCGATCCCCGGTACCAAAAAAAAAAAAAAAAAAAAGAACTGAAGGCTGGATCTCAAAGAGATAGTTGTATACCTGTGTTGACTGTAGCATCATTTACAACAGCCAAGAGGTGAAAGCAACCCGTGCGTCCATCGATGGATGAACAGGTAACCAAATGTAGCCTAGACACATGGTGGATGTTATCCAGCCTTTAAAAGGAAAGGAATTCTGTCATAAGCTGCCATACACGAACCTTGAGCAAGTGGTGCGAAGGGAAACAATCCGGTCACAAAATGGCAAATATTGTGTCATTCCATTTATATGGGATTCCGAGAGTGGTCAAACTTGCAGAGACAGAAAGAGAAGGAGACTGGGAGGAGAGGGATGGAAAGTGAGCTGTTAGGGGTCAGGGTTTTGGTTTGGGGTAGCTGAGAGTGTTCTGGAGGTAGATGGGAACAATGGTTGCACAAAATGTGAATGTGTTTCATGTCACAGAACTGTAAAACAGTAAATATTATAGATGCTATATTTCACCCTAATCAACACAAACCCAAACACCCTCCTGTGCTCCCTAGCACCTTCGAGGAAAACTGAAAATTCCTTCCAGGATCAGATACCGTGACCTCTGCGACCCGCTGGCCTCTTTCTGTCCTTCAGACCAACTGACCTGTCCTCACCTGTGCGTGAGGTTTCCCTCCGCCTGGTCCAGGGCTCAGGCCCAGGGCCGCCTCCTTGGCCACCTCCCTGCAGCAGCCCTGCCTCTGTGGCCTGCAGTTCTTGCACACGGCTCTGGTCTGTTCTCCCCTACTGGTTATCACCACCTGAACTAGTCTGGCTCACAGGTTTCTTTCATCGGTTTGGTTCCTCATCGCCTCTGGGAGGGCCGTGCTCCACCTCCATGTCCACTACTGCTTCCCAAGACTTAGCATGGAATGTGGCACAGAGAGGGCACCCAGGGCACAAAGCAGGGAGCTGGTGAGTGGGTGAGTCAGGGAGCCATCCCGGGGGAAGAAGAAAGGACAGGTGGCCCAGGAAAGCAGGGAAGGACCTAGCAATATCTCAGGCTGCTAAATGACAGCGAGGAAGGAAGCCCGGAGTAGTTTCTAGGCTGTTTTTCTGGATTTGGGGCTAATCTGTCCATAGCTATCAGGATGCCGTGGCTAAGCCCTTTGGAACCCCTTCGAATGGGCAAAAGGAGAGGAGCATGGAGTATGCAGACACGGCTCTGCGGCCAGGAAGGAACTCCCACAGGAAGGAAGGCTCAGGCCCCCACTTAATGCGAGTCTGCAGCAGACCAGGCCCCTGCCAGGTGCTCTACGCCATTTCACATTTCATCTCCACACAAAACTGAGGCGTGGGGAGGCAAAGCTGTCGGCTCAGCAAGGCCACTCTGTCAGGGTCCCTGCTTCTAACCACTGGGACACCTTGCCTCCTCAATACACACTTGGGTGATCAAGTAGAAAGGACAGATCACAGGCACACATGCAAGGTTTGGGGCAACTTTACCTTGTCTGCGTCAAAAGCAAGGCTAGAGACAAGGCAGAGACAGGAAATGAAGGGAGCCACCTCTCAGGGAGTCTGGAGAGAAGGGAGGGTTTAGTAGCAGTGGGGGTTGCTTTCAGCCAACTTTTTACCATAGAATAGATTTCAATTTAAGAAAAGTAGTGAAGATTACCCTAAGCATTCTCATATAGCCCGATATCCAATTTCCCCTGTTGTCAACATTTTATATCACCATGGCCATCAGTTTTGTCACCTCTTTGATGTTCCTGACAGACCCTGGGACTAGGGATGATGTTGGCTGTTACACTCACTTAATGAATGAGGAAACTGAGGCTAGGGAGGAAGGGTAAGCTTGAGGACACCAGGTAATTGGTAGTAGAGCCCCAGACTTGGGCCCTGGAAGTGTCTTTCCCTGCTTCTGCCCTCTTTGCTTGGTCTGCTTCTTAAATCAAGACCTGGCTGGGAGGCAAGGGCTTGAGCTCATGGCAGCTCAGTGCCTTCACTAGAGCAGGAGCTTGGTCTGAACTTCCAGAGGCCCTGCCCCAGCCCAGGTTGATGGCTCTAAGCTAAGGCTCCCCATGCTTCTCCTCTGGCTCCGCTGTGGAGATCCCGGAACCTCTAGCTCTCATCCTGCACATGTGCTCTCAGTCCAGCAAGCTGCCAATGGGCAGCCACCAGGTGCCCTGCCAGAGGCCTCTGCCAGCTGTTTTCCCGCCTCACTGTGGGGACCTGCCCTCCCCTTTTGGGCTGGGGCTGGGGGCAGAGGAGGGGCCAGGGCCTCTGGGGTCTGGGCTGCAGTGGCTGACTTCCAAGAGCTGTGCGTCCTTCTGCAAGGTGGAACGGTGCCAGGCTTTGGCTGTTCCTGCTGGAGAGTGATGCAGAGGATGCATGGAGAATCCCCGGCCTGCGATGATCCCAGAAGGACCAAGGCCAGCGCTGACAGCGTAGTGGGTGAGATGCTCCACTAGGCGCTCCATCCCATCCCTTCTTGGCGTCTTCCCCAGCATCTTGGTAGGGCAATGCTGCACCATCCCCATTTCACAGACGAGGACACTGAGACCCGAGGAGAAGTGAGGCCGCCTGTTCACCACCCGCCCACTTCTCCGCTGATTTCAATGCCAGAACCCACCCCGTCCTCCCCGTCTCTCCCCACCAGCTCTGCCTGCTTCCTGGCCTATTTACCTTCCTGATTTAGCCTGCTTTTGTTTGGTTTGATATGAAAATGAGTTTGTCCAGCATGCACAGCAGCAGAAGGAAGGGGATGTGGGGCGGAGCTGCGAGGAGGGGCACTGAATGAAAAGCACCGAATCCGCCCACGGATAATTCAATTCGGCATATGCATTACATGTCAGCGTGAATTCCTAGTCAACCTGGCTCACAGTGGAGATCACGTGGGGCTTGGAGTCCAAGGTCTGGGAAGCAGGCCTTTCCCTGGGGCCTCAGGACAGCCCCAAATCTCTCTGAGTCTGCTGATAAAAGGTGACAACCGCACCTCCTTGAGGGGGCTGTTGCAAGCATAGTGATTAAATAAAGCAGTCTCTGTGAAGTATGGAGAGCAAACTGCCCAGTGTCACGCACGAAGGTGAGGTTGTGGCTCTGGCTTCTCACCTCACAGGAAGTGCTACAGTGCTGGCGCCAGTGTGTCCCATTATAGTAGAGGAGGCGAACTCGCCCCAAGGGCCCCTGTGTGGCCGTGGCCTCTGTCTAATAGGGCCCACGCCTGGGCTCTCTGAGGCAGGTTCTAGGGACCCCCATGCCAGGGAGCACAAGGCCGTGGCCTTCCTGGATTCTGACAGCAACTAGGCCAGGGCCACTAGATGCTTGGCCTCCATCATTGGGCCTGCAGCTTATATGATTTGGTGGCCCTCTTTAAGAATATTAAATATCAAATATAAAATTAGGTGCAGTTGATGCCTTGAAGCTTCGTGGGAAATCCCCTCTGACCTCAGAAGGAGGTGTCTACAGTCCCACAGAGGCTCAGAGTCATAAAACATGTGAGAAAACACACTCCCTCCCTCCATGTCCCAGAGTGCACAGCTCTTGGGTCCCGGGAATGGCATGAGCCTCAGCTGAGGGTCAGATCAGCAGTTCTAGGGCTGCTCCCCACCCACAGTGCAGGCCACATCCTCCAGGGCTGTCCAGGTGTACTCCTCCAGGGCTTCTGTGACTCTATGCATAGGGACAGGTGACCTACAGCCTTGGGTTTACTCTCTGTCCTCCTGTGCAGGGCTCAGGGCTGAGGAGGGGGAGAAAGGCAAGGTGCAATGGACAAGGTGCCCTCCATGGGGTCCAGGAGGCAGCAACGTGCCTGGCATGAGCCAACTCCAGCCTTCCCCTTGTACGCAGTGTGGGGGTGTCCTTCCTAGGTCCCCAAAGGAGGCACAGCAGGGTCCTCCCTCCTCTGCAAACAAATTCGCTTCCCACTACATCCCAATCTTTGACCCATGGAACAGAATCTACAACACGGACCCTCGTCACGGTTCCCTTTTCCCACGGAGAGTCACTCTTTAGCATGGATGTCCAACCTGTTGGCTTGCCTGGGCCACACTGAGTGAAGAATTAAATTCAATTCAATATTAAATTAAGAAAACACTTCTGCTTAACAGCAACAGACACCTGTCTTCACAGGCACACAGATGTACAGGTAGGTTGAAATGCTGTTTACCAGTAATCACAGTGTTTTACTAAGTCACACAAGCACTTATAACATAGGAAACACATGGGTTCAATTTCACTGCATGTGGCAGGTGCAGGAGGCAGAGGTGGCACTCCTTGGGGCCCTCCCTGCACAACATTCTGTTGTCACCTATGCAATCCTTTCTGGAGCACCCTGAAACTGATTTATGAAAAACAGTGCTAAAAAATCACATAATAATGTTAAAACTTTATCACCTCGGAGGGCTGCATTACTAGCTATCCAGGGCCACTTGTGAATTGGACACACATGGGCAGGGACTATCAGGGTCCCCACACCCCTCCTCCAGTCAATGCTGGAGTTATAATTACAGGAAGTGACAGGGCTTGGGGACGTGCTCCCAGACACAGAGGTGCCCAGGTCTGAGTCCTGGAAGGGCCTCTGATCCAAGTGAGGGCATCGGCACTGCCCTCTGCATGGGGCAGTGGTGAAGGTGAGGTCAGGCCAGCTCCTTCTTTCTGCATTCTGGCCTGAGCAGCTTCTGACTGGGAGGGTCACAGGGCTAGACCTATCACCCAGGAACTCGGAGTGGAGGGGAATGGCAGCCACTCTGTCCATGTGACACAGATGCTCACCACAGAGCAGAGGTACACTTGTGCTTCCAGGGCCTCTGGGGATGCCAGGGACACACAGGAAGTAGTCACCTTTCAGCACAGTCCTGGAGTTGAAAGGGAGAAGAGTGGATGTGCAACGTGGGGGACAGAGATGGTCTCACGGGGGCAATGGCCAGGGCACCTGGAGGTGAGACTCTGCTACAGATACGCCCCACACTGATGGCTGCTGGGCTCGGGAAGAGGCCTCTGCTTCTGCATGAGATGAGGCATCGAAATCTTACAACCCACTGGGCAGGAAGCTCATGTGGCCCCCTCACCCTGAGGAGAGGGCCTTCTTCCAGGAAGCCTTTCCTGACTTTTGACTGTGGGTCAGCCCACCACCTGTGTGTTCTCACAGTTCCCCTTCCAGTTCTTGCTCTGCGAGAGCAGGGACTTGCCTGGCTCTTTGACCTCTATGTCATCGTTAGAGTCTGCAGTGGGATGCGGCATACCGCAGGTGTCTCATTCATTGGATGGATGGACAAATGGATGGATGTAGGAAAGGAAAGGGGGAAGGGAGGGGCAGGATGGTAGATGGCTGAGGTGCCCAACATTCCTAGAATCATTCCAAGAATCACCTCAGCTAGCATCTAATCCAGCCCCTCATTCCACAGGTGGAAGACAGAGCCTCACAGAGGGGAAACGGCCCCTATGGGACTTCTGAGGACAGCAGGGGACAGCCAGGGTCAGAGAGGTCTAGACCCCCATGCCAGGGCCTGTCAATCCCCCAGGCTGCTAGAGGCAGCTCCTTCAGTGGCGGGAGCAAATCACAGATCTCACACCACCGGGTCTCTCTGTCTTCCTCTCTGCCCTCTGCAGAGGAAGGTCTCCTGCGTGCACACCCCTGATCTCATCAAGGCACCACCTCCTTTGGGCCTTGGCCTGAATGTCACAACCTGGGTATCTTGTTGGGGTTCCCATGCTTAAGGCACCCCTGCAGGTGAGATGCAGAGAGCTCCCCCTACGGGCCTCGCTCAACCTTTTCCCCCTTTCCAGCTGCCCTGCCTGCTGTCCTCTCCACCCCCACTCCCCATGCTATGTAGGTGGGGTCCAGGTAGCAGGAGGAGGACCCTGTGGAGAGCTGACTGTGTCATCGTCTCTCAATGAATTAATGTATGCACAGGAGAACTACCTGAGAGACAAAAGTGGTGGTGGTGGTGGGCGGGGACTAGGAATAAGGGTTGGGGGAGAGGTGCCTGAATGGGGCTAGGGAGGGGAGAACGGAGCTGAATGTCCCCTGTTTCCAGCAGGCAAAGGGACTGCAGACAGAACTCCACCCTCAGCAGTACTGCCTCAGGCCCAAAGGCTGATTAGGAATGTCACACTAGGAAGTGGCTAGAGGACAGTGCTGCCATTTCCAGCTGCTCCCCCAATGTGATTAGTGCCAATTAATGGAAGGTCCCACTGGGCTGTGCTTGCAGCCACCAGCTGCTCTCAGAGGGGTGTCCTGTTGGTGCCCAAGGCTGCCCTGGGGACACCCAGCCTGTCAGTGGGGAGCATTCTGGTCTCGTTCTGATGAACTCACAATGCACCTTGGGATGAGACTTCTTCTCTCTGAGCAGGGGTGGGGGGGCCTCTTCAGCCTGTGCTGGTCCCCCCAGCCCTCCCACAGAGCTGGGGCTTTCTTACAAGCAGCTGCGGATAGCTAAGAAGGGAGGTCGGTGAGCAGGAAGGGGTGGAAGGAACAGCTCTGGGTGAGGAGGGGTCTCTAAGGGTGCTGGGGTGCATCCCTTCTCTGCCTCCGGGGATTGGATGGAGGCAGACAGCTGGGAGGTGGCGGTGTTCAGGAAGGGTGGACTGCACCCCTAAGGCTGACCCCACGCTAGACTCAGACCCCATTTCAAAAGATGGAGACTGGAAAGAAGTCAGGGGAAGGGGCCTTCCAGGCACAGGTGGGTAAGACAGAGGGATGGCGGAAAGGCTGGACGAGTCCTGCTGCCCCCTCCCTTCTCTCCACTCCCCAGGCTGTGGAAGAGTCAGACCAGTCCCCTCTCAGGCAGGGAGGAAAGAATCAATTAATTCATTAGGCTGACATGTCTGTGAACATAGCTCCCGGGACGCCACAGGCCTGGCAGCCAGTGGCGGTTTAATGGGCACTTTTGCTCTGATGTGACACCCGGGCCAGCTGCCTCTTCGCGGCATGGGACACACTTAAAGAGGTAAGAGCCACAGGCTAGACAGCTCTCGGAGGCAGGGGGCAGAGACAGCAAGAGAATGGTGCACTATTCTCCAGCAGGGCAGGGGTCACCCCTCCTGGTCACTGTGGGTCCACATCTGGAGAAGGCCCTCCCAGTCCTGCTGAGTTGCCAGGACACCGTCCATCCTGTCTTGGCATTTCAGGGCCCTCGTGGGTCTAAGGAAAGGTCCAGCCAGGTGACCCATGAGTCTCTTTCAGTTCTGACATTGTAGAATCTGTCATTTTTGGTGGCAAATTTATGTTTCAGAATCTGTGGATTTTCTTTTTTTCAAATGCCCAAACCCTGGAGATGTCAGAAGCCTGAGAACAGCACAGCTAGGTGGAAAAGCTGGGTGTGTGGGGTACAATCCCAGAGCAGGTCCAAAGCTGCACTCTTAACCATCTCCTTGTGCTGTCTCCCTGGGACACCTGAGAGGCAGGACTTGGCTACGAGGCCAGGCCTGCTGGTCCTACCCTGCCCACCTTAGGGGACCCAGCCTGGGTTTGACTGAGTCTCCTCTTGCGGACATAGCTGCTGAGGGATCCCGCTGGTGCCTACACAGTGTCCATTCCCTTGGGGACTAGAAAGATGCAGGTTTTAGGTCTTGGGCCATTGTACCCAGAGAAGGACGAACCTTTCTGCACAGCTGGCTGGGTATAGTTGGGGAGTTCCCACCTCAGACAGCCTGCTACCCCAGACAGGGCAGGTGCCATGCAGATTCCCCTAACGCACTGTCTCTTCTTTTGGTCAGAGGGAGGAGAGAATGTCAGGACTGGGTTTGGTGTTTTTACATTTTCCATCTCACTTAACCAAATCTGCTCAAGTATCATTGCCCCAGTTTTCATACCGGGGAAACAGGCTGAGGGAGGTTAAGCCATGTGCCTAATGGCCCAGAACTAGGAAGGGGCAGCAGTGGCAGTCCCTCCTGCTGTCCTTAGCTTGGAGAAGCCCTGTGATGCTCCTGTTGGGAGGAGGACGCGGCCTGTGTGTGACCTGTGCCTCCAGAAGCCTCCCTTCCCTCTCCCCTTGGGGAGCGGCAGTGGCGGGGGCACTCAGCATCAAACCCACCTCCTGCTCTTCTCCAAGGACCTCCCTGCAGCTGCTCCTGATCCCATTTGGGGGACATGGAAACTATGCAAAGATCTGAATGGTACAGAAGCCAGGGGTGCTGGCTGGGCCATCCCTGTCACCAGCCTTCCCTTATCCCTCTGCACCCTGTGCTTGCTGGAGTCCCAAGGGGCTCACTCCTGATGCTCAGAGGGCACTGTCACCCCCTCTCAGGAGGGCCCTGGATAGCAGAACATGGCCTTGGACCCCACCCAGAACTTGGACACTGCTGGGGGAGCTGGGGCAGCAGGACATCAGGTCTTTCTCCTCCTCACCAACCAAGCCTCTGTGTGACTGCAGCCTTTGACTTGTGCACTCAGGCTTGCTGCTGCCCTCAAGAAGGGACAGGCACCTGAAAGGCAGCTTCCCTGGGGTCCAGCCCAGCCTCCTCCTGGCCCCAGCTGCTGGCGGCCCAGACACCCCCAGCTGTGTCATCCTCACCAGCAGCTGTTGCTGTCGGCTTTCTCCTGCTCAGCACCGTTCTGACGACCCTGGCTGCCTCCTAAAAAGACACTCCTGTCACCATGACGCCATCGGCCTTCTCATTGTTCACAGAGGCACCGGGTGCTAGCAGCCCCCACCCTGGCCCTGCTGCTGGCTGATAAAGGAATGCTTTTCCTGCCAAAGGATAAAACCAGCTAGCAGCAATCTTCCTTCTCAAGGAAGCTCTCGGGCTGACAGGCCTAGAGGAGCAAGGGCCAGGAAGGGGAGCCAGGAGAGAGGAGCAGCTTCTCCTCCAGGCAGCCATCCTTGATTTCTACAGAGGCAGGCTGGAGCTACTCAGCATGGAGAAAGCTCCCCACAGCCTCCTCATTGCTCAGGACTCTGGGTACTCTTTCCCCTTTAACTTGTGTTTGATTAATTTCTCATTAGGTAATTTGATGCCTCATTCATTCACCCAAAACCCATTCCCTGAGTAACCAGCATGTCCTGGACGTTGCAAATCAAGACTCAGCCCCTACCTCCAGCTTCTGAAACAGGGAGGAAATAGGAAACAAACACAGGCACTGTACTCTGGGGGAGCAGGGAGGGGCGCATCCTGCACGGGGGGCTGGAGAAGGCTTCAGAGAGGGGCTGTCTGTGGCAAGCCCTGAAGGACAGATGGAAGTCCCTAAGCAGAGGTGGAGCCCATGCTCTGGGGAGGGGGACACATAACCTGGAAGGCAGAGGGAAAACCCTGTGCCAGGGTGTGTGGTGGTGGTGGTGGGGTGAGCAGAGATCCAGGGACAGTGAGCAGAGGCCCAAGAGGTGAATAAGGTGATAGGGAGGCACTGACGGTGGCAGATCAGATTTCTGTATGGAAGATCACTCAGGCTGCAATGTGGAGACTGGAGGGGGAGGCGAGGTAGGGTTTGGCTACCATCAGGTGACCAAGGTCCAGAATGAGACTGGGTGACGCCAGTGGAGTAGAAAGGAGCAGATGACTTCAAGCCCTTCCTGTTCACCCTCCTGCTGCTCTTCATTGTATCGCTGTGTGACCAGACCCTGTGCTGCCAGGGCTCCCAGGGCAGCTGGCACCTGGCTGTACCACCCAGACTTGAGCCCTGCGGTTCATCCCCCCGCCCCCACCTCTGCTCCTTGTGGTCTTTCCTGGTCTGTTGTTCCTGGTCATTCCTAACTCAGGGTGAGTTTGCCCAAAGGGGCAGTGTGCATGGTGGAATTTTGAACTGGATGCAGCTGGGCACAAGGGGCAGGGAGGTGGCAGGCTGATGGGCAGGGAGTGACTGCCTCCTCACAGCCCCCAGCCTCCCAGCCACTCTGCTCCAGGGTTAATGGTTCTGAAATACATCCTGCTGGATGCTGCCTCCCCAGGAAAGGACCCTTAACCTGCTAACCCTTTGCCCTGCTGGGAAAATAGCTCAATTACTGCAAAATGAGATGCTGTCCCGGTGTGGATGGATCAGCATTTAATGATAATTAGAATGGGCTGGACATGAGCAGCCACTTGTTTGGAGAGGTGGAAAGCACAGGGACGAGACCAGCTGCACACAGCAACCTCCCCTGGGTGGTGGCACAAACAGGGAGGATGCTCGAGGCAACTGGGAAGGCCACTGAGGTGACAATGCCCAGCCTGGGCAGCCACTGGCCAGGTGTCTGCCCCTGGAGTGATAACAGGGTAGGTGTCTGCCAGAGTATTGAGAGGAAAACAGAAAGTACTTGGTGTCTTAACATAGGAGGAATTTGTTCAGGGAACTGGTTCCAGTTGATGGGAGGGCTGAGGAGCCAAATGAGGGCAGTGAGGTAAACCAGAGATTAGCAAGCCAGGAAGCCTCTACCAACCTACACCGGAGGGGTCCGGGGAGGAAGTCGGGTTCTCAGAGCCTAGGCAAGTCACTTGTCCACCAGATCTGGCATCATGAACCAAACACAACCACTTTCAGGATGCCACCTGAGGCAGAAAGAGAGAGGAAAACACCCTGGCTTCCCTCTTCCACCTCCCGTCTCCTGCCAGCACTTCTCATTAGCAAATGCACCCTGAAGCCATCTGACTGGGAAGCCCAGGGTACTAGGAAGACAGTGCCTTGCGATTCAGGCCAGAGCAGAGCAAGGACAAGGAAAGGATTTGAGGTAACAACACAGGAGGCCACAGGAGGCCAAGATGGCACACAGGTTGGGGCTTTGGGGCTCATCCCATTTTCCTTCCTGCCCACTGCCCAGGGCACATCAACACTGCTGGACTCCTCATCAGCTCCTGGTGCCTTGGAGATAAACGCCCAGAGCTGCCACCCCAGCTGGATTCAGCAAGCTCCTAGCAGCAGGTTGTGCGCCACGGACCTTGCCCACCAGGAGCTTAATCTCCCAGACAAAGCCCAGAGGGCCAAAGGCATATAACACATCCAGGGCAGCCACTGACTAAGGGGGTCTGAGAGCCTTGCAGCTCCTGCCAGGAATGGAGAGGCGGCAGCAGACCCTTTGGTTTTCTCTATCTCTGGTGTACGTAGGCGAGCAGAGGGTGGAAGGCTGGAAGGAAATCTAGAGCTCTTCTGGACCATTTCCGACCCTGCTATCCTCTACCAAACCCATCCAGGCCCAAGCAGGCTGTAATACAGCCCTTCCTTTTTCCTTCCCTTCCTCCCTCAACGTGAAGCGCAAGTCTCCAGCGGACCCTGTGTTGTCCGGGAAGCTAGGGATGGATGCCATGGTGAGCCAGGCAGGCAGAGTCCCTGCCCTTACTCTGCTTATGCATCAAGAGTGCCACATCCTTCAATTGCCCCTCAAGGGCAGGAAGAGCCTCAAAAAGTCTGCTTTGCCCATCTCACCCTCCAGATTCCATGACAAGCTGCGACCCAGGTCTCCAGGCTTCCCTTCTCCCAACAGCCCCGCTCAGGCAGAGGAGAGTCAGGGAGGAGCCTGGAGGGGGCGGGCGCTGCATTTGGAGGGCTGTGATTGGTTGACACCAGGACGACAGATGGGTGAGGGGACCAACCAAAACTGTTGGGCAGCTGGAGTGACAGGCAACTTGGAGTCGGAAGCAGATGCTGCAGCACCCCCTCCCTTCACCCCCACCCCCTCGGCCAGCTTCTCCCCCTTCTGGAGCACAGCTCTAAATCTCCTTGACATAAAATATCGTTGGAGAGCCGCAGCACAGAGAGATTAAAAAACAATAAAGAGAAAGTGAAACTCTCGACTATAATTACCAGCCTCTAGCCGGCAGCAGCATAAACGCACTAAAATTTTAATAGGAACCACTGCATTTAATTTAACGACACATTTTTTCAATTACCAGAATAATTGTTTTATTCATAAAATGAGTTTCAATAAAGAGGGTAATTTTCCTTTGTTTTTATTATTCATTTGTGCAACATATTTGAGATAGAATTCCCTCATGTTAAGGCAGCTTGGCGAGGACTCCTGACATCTGTGTCATGACTTGATGGCAGGCGGCAGAGGACCTGAGAGGTGGACGTCCACATGCCGGGGTGATGGGTGAATGGTGGAGGCCAGGCCTGGGATCGCTCAGCCAGTGCATTCACAGCTCTGCTCTCTGAGAGGTTTGCAAAGCACCCTGCCATTCTCTTCCCAGACCCCTCCAGTCCTCCTGGCTGCACCCTCTATTCTCAAGAAGGGCAGTGGGCACAGAGGGCAGGAAGTGGAGCTCAGACCCTCCAAACACTCCCTGTTCAGCAATAACACAGCCACAGCCCAGCACCACTGGGAGGAGGGATGAAAGATGGGCAGAGCAAACATGCAAAGAAAACAGCCTGTTGCTGCTGAACTGAGAGCTGATTGCATTTAGGGATGCTGGGCATCAGGCTGTCTCCCAGTGGCCAATCACATCACTATAATGACTGATGTGCACAGGGGTTCACTTTCCAGCACCCAAACAAATAGGCACTAGTGTCCCCTACTTTAGCAATGAGAGGGAGACACACAGCCTAAGTCATCTGCCCCAGAGCCCAAAGGATCTGAACACCCCACCTGGTGGACTGCAGAGCCTATGGATTATACCACCAGGCCAACTGCCTGGGTGTAGGCTACTTCTCAGAGAGTTCCCTGGGCAACTTCATCTTTAAACGAACTCATTTGTGCTTCTCACTCTGGCTCTGTTTACACTGCACTCTAACCTCTCTAACTCTCTCTCTCTGTCTCTGTACCCCGCCCAAGAGGCCTCACCCTGAGCCTCTGGCTGGTGCTTGGTCTGTTTGTGTCTGGGGGCACCCTAGGACCTGCCTGCTGGACTGGGTGCAGCTCCCAGGCCAGGGCAGATGGCCACAGGCAGCATGGCACTGCTCTGGGTGGGAAGATGCAGATGTAGGTGAGGGCTCATGTGGGAGGCTGGGAGTGAAGGGCCAGGAGGAGCTCTTGGGTCCCAATTCTGGGTGTGGAGGGTGCTGAGTGTGGAAGTGCATTCCTGGCTGGGTGTGTGTTCGTTCTGTATCCCATTAGGGACAAGAGGGGAGGAGGGGTGGGTGGCCATAGACCACCAGTGGCGGGAACCTGAGGTCCCTCTGTAGGGAGGCAGATATCCACTGATCCACACATATCAGCTTTTTAATGCCAGGAACCATGGAAAGTGAGTGTCATTACTCCTGTCATGGAGAAAAGGAAACTGAGGCCACAGAGTCTCGAACAGGCCTTGCCTGAGGTCACTGAGCCAGTGAGCACCCCCCGCAGGGAGTCAGCTCTAGGTCTCCTGCTTGCATCTTCCACATGGTGGGGAGGCGACACAGGGTGGACAGGGGAGGACACAGAGTAGGAAGGCATGAGGTCCTTGAGCCCATGTAGCGGTCACATGGTCCATCCTCCCTGCACTCTCCTTCCTGGAGCCTGTGCCCTCCTGTGGGCAAACAGCCCTACCCTCTGCCTCCTTACAGCCCACCTTTCGCCTACAGACACAAATCATCCCCTTCAGACAGGGGGGCATGCCCAACTGCACCCTGAGCCTCAGTTTCCCCTGAGCCCCTCTGAGAGTTCCCAGCACGGGGAGCAGGGGATGGGGGGTAGGGGTGCTGCTCCTGTCCACAGGTGCAAGTCTGGCTTGAGGAACCCTCTTCAAGGGGACACATTTTGTGGCCCCAATGTCCTCTTGCAACCCTAGCTCCTTCTTCTTGGGGTGCATCTCCCCTGGTGGGACAGGAGGAGGGAGGGAGCATCATGGGAACTGAGACTCAGGCTCTCGCAGAGAGAGGTTTTATGTCCTCCACACGGGCTGGGAACAGCTGTTCCAAGGCTGAAGCAGGCCTACTGTCAGCATCAGCCCACAGCCTCTGCTCCTCTCTGGTCTTCTGCGCCTTCCAGGGGACCCTCCAATGACCTTGGGCTCCTGAGGACAGTGGCCAAATCATCCTCACCTTGGAAGCCAGTGCTTTTGCATAATGCTGGGCATGCAAGAAAATATACTGACACTACATAAAGGCACTAAGGAGAGAGGCCTCCGAAGAAACCAACACTGCCAACACCTTGATCTTGAACTTCTAGTCTCCAGAACTATGAGAAAATATACATTTCTGCTGTTTAAGCCTCTCAGTGTGGTATTTGTTATGGCAGCACACACTCCTTCCTCCTGGAATTCATCCTCCTCCTTCCCAGCAGGTATAAGTTCTATATATCACTCTGGGTTCCCAGCCCACCTTCTCCAGGAAGCCCTCTCTGGTTGGGCCCAGTCTTTCCCCCTCGGCTCTGGGGAGCTCTCAGGTGTCTTGTTTGCCAAGTATTGATTTGTACTTATTCATGGTTGTTCTGTGATGTTACTAAGTGAATTGAGGGTGGGCTTTATTATAAGATTGACAGTTTGAGCTTTCTGCTGCCATGACAGATGTCTCTTCCATTTTCAGGGCCCCTCTAGGTCCTCTGAGCCTTGGCAGGGGCTTGGTATCCAGCCTGCCTGGGGAACTAGCTGGGGAGAAGGAGAAACAGGGAACTCTAATCTCTGTCCTCATCCTTGGGTGTCCGAGAGCACATGTTATCCAGCTCTGTGACGAGCTCCAGCTCTGAACAGGAGGCTGTAGGTACAGTCTTGTCCCCTAACAGAATGGAGTGGAGCAGAGGAGAAGGTGGGGGTGGAGAGAATGGCAGTAATAGAGATGAACCAACAAGGGCCTCATGGAAGATGGGTCTTGACCTGGCCCTGAAGGCAGGAGGGAAGAGGCAGCTCCTGCACTTGGTCATGTGGTATGGAGGCTGGCAGACACCCCAGAGCAGGGGGATGTGGGGAGAGGACATGGGACCTAGGACGCCATGTGGCTGGCCCATTGCCTCTTCTGTGTACCATGGTCCCATGAGAGGGAAGGCTTGTCCAAGGCTGCTCATCTTGCCCAGGCCTCTGCCCTGGGCCTCAGAGGGGACCTGGAGGTCATTATTCAGGTCCCTGCCATCAGGCGGACATGGCTGGGCTAGCCAGAACCTCCCACCATCTTGCTCCCTGCCTCAAAGTCCCAGAGCAGACTTTGAGGAGGATCTGGAAGGGCCCAGGTGGGGGAGGTGACAGCGAGGCTGCTGGGCACCGAGATCATCTACACAGCAGATGTCAGCGGATTAGCTGCTCTGTCTCCCAGAGCCATCCGAGCCACTTAATATTCTACAGACGGGATCACTTCCCTTTCATAAAAAGCAAACATGGAATTGAAGTGCTGCAGACTCCAAACACCTGGGGAGGGCTGGAGTCTTGAAGTCTTACACCTTGGGAAAGGGGTCTTGGGAATGAGATGCAGGGACAAGAGGGAAGGAGAGGATCTGTTCTCTTTGTTGGCCAGAAGCAGGGGACAATCTCTTTAGGGAAGGTAGCTGTGGGCACACAGAGCCCCAGGTCTCCAGGGATGTGCCTGGGGGCTTTGGGACACACAGGGCTACTGTCCCCAGAGGTGGGACTTGGGTTGGACGGTTGGCAAAACAATGCCACTCAGTGAAAGTCACTGCCAGGAAATGACACACACAGGGACCATTCTTCTCCCTCTTAATGATGCCAGACACTGAGGATGGAAGCACAGCCACTGAGGCGGATCACCAAGATGGGAAGCAGCAGGTTGTTTCCAGACAAACAGATCCACAGAGCAGCAGAGTGACAGCTTTGGCTGATGACAAGCAATGGCAAAAGCCTGGCAAGCATGGCTTTGTGAGTGCGCTGGATTTCTTTAAGTAAAGAAAGACAACCTGCTTGGATTAGGCATGGCTCACCTTTCCCAGATGGGAAAGGAGCAGAAGAGCTCTCCGGGTCCCTGGGCTTTGTGTGAACAGCCAGGGTGGCTCATCTGTACAATAGGGGATGATTATAATGGAAACTCCCTCCCATGGCCTGGTGAGGATTGTACAAGTTAAAACACATAAGCAATTTAGCACCAGACTCATAGCATCGGGCTTGATAAAGGTTATTATTGAACTTGGAATCCAACTTCAATACGTTTCATCTCATAAGCTAGGAAAAGGCCACACAGCATGTAGAAAGTATGGACACTAGGGTAGGCCTGCTGCACACTAGAACTCTTCAGAATTTCCCAGCCATATCAAATGGAGAGAGTCACTTAACTTCTTTGGGCTTCAGCTTCCCTATCTGTAGATTGGGAATAATGAGAAGATATTCCACATGAGAGGTATGTTTAAGTGACGGAAGCACATGGAATAATGTAGTATGTGGCACAGCAATCTCAGCTGGCCTTGGTGAATCAGGCCACCTTGTCAAAGGCCAAGGTCAAGCACTTCCATAGGATCTGCTGCACCTTGGGAGAATCTTATTTCCCTTCCTTCCTTCCTTCCTTCCTTCCTTCCTTCCTTCCTTTCTCCTCCCTTTTTCCTATTTTCTCCTACTTTCCTTTCCTCTCTCTCTCCTTATCCTCTTTCCTTTTTTCCTTTCTGAATGAAGTTGCTCTTTCAACAGGGCACAGAGAATCCCGGGGTCCTGAGAGCCCTAACCTCCAAGCCCTCCATCCTGACTTCTTCTGTCATTAACTCTGGGCATCCTGCCCCTCAGTAACATCTGCCTGTGGCCTCCATGGCACAGGGACTGCATGGGCCACTCAGGACCCGGCAGCAGCGAGGGCAGCAGGTGCCTACCTGGTTTCGTTCGTCCTTGCATCCTCAACCCAATGCTCCCTGCACAACCAAGCCCAGCTCTCCTTTTCCAGGAGCCTGTTGTCCCTTCTGTGTTCCTGTCCAAAGCCACCAGGCTGGGAGCCTCAGTAGTGCTCAGCAGCACCAGCTCCAAGTGTTTGAGCAGGAGGGGTGCAGGTCGACTACATGGGGAGCCCCAAAGTTCTGCCTGCGGACAACTTTCAGGCAATAGCTTCACTGTGCAAGTGTTGAAGAAGCCAGAAAATTTGTGGATGGGATGAGGTCTGCATATGGTTCTGGCAGATTTCCTCCGGAACCTTCCAGAATTTCTCCACTAATGGCAATGACCCTGTCCAGGTAGAAATGGAAAGGAACTCGGATGCCTTACTCTGAAACTAACTTTGTTTGGGAGGAAGGGAGGGAGGAAGGAAAGGAAAGAGGGAAAAAGGGACAGAAGGGAACAGAATTATCAAGCACATCTCTTATATTTGTACGACACTTTAAAATAGCCACAGACTTTAACATTAACCGCCTTTCCTTTTACTCTCCAGTCTGTGACATTCATAGCTTAGACATTATTCACCCATTAGACAGACAGAGAAACCAGGGCTCTGTGCCTTTTCCAAGCCACAGCTGAGTCAGTAACCAAGTTAACAAGACGGGGGCTCAAGCCTGGGTCCTTTCCACCAAGATCAGAGGAAAAACTGCTGGGTGGGGTCCTCCCGCCCACTCCCGCCCACTCCCCGTGGGCTCCCTTGCCTGACTCCTAAGTCCTGGGCTGCCTGTCTCCTTGGAGAGATGTATCCCAGCCCCACAGCTCCAGGCTGGCAGAGAAAACACCTGCTCTCCAGCTGCCTCTGTCTGGTTTCATGGACGAGCGGGTCTCACACGAAAGAATGAAAAGTCAGCCAAGAAACAGAGGAAGATGGGGAAGCACAGGTGAGAAGGACAGCCAGCAGCTTCTGCCTTTGTCCTTTCTTGGTGGGGACAGGGCAGGAAAGAAAGGCTGCTGGGACTTGGCTGCCCTACTGGGACCCCTTCAGGCCACAGCCAGGCCATCCAAAGGGCAGAGGGACTGTCCCCAAAAAGGCAGCAGCGTGTCAGTCGGAGTTCACACCCTCTTGGCCTCTCTGAGCCCTGGGCTTGCTCATGACACTGGAGGGACGATGGGAATACCATGGCACAGAAGGGTGCCAAGGATCCAACGAGATACCATAAGGAAAGAGCAAGGAGCCGACACATGGAAACTACAATACAGTACTGTAGAGCGTATGATAAAACACAGTGTCATGCAATACGACACAACAATGTGATCACTGCATTATAATGTGTATTATAATTCTTTTTGTGGGCTCCTGAGAAGGGAAACTTTCTGCTGACAGAGTAAACAGGGAGAGGTGGCTGGAGGGACACACAGGGCCCTAAGCCCTGAGCCAGCTTGTAGGACATTGTGGGGGGCTTCCCACCCTTCCCCTTCGCCTCCCCCACATGCACTGCCTGAGGGCCTCCCTGTGCCAGGTGGACAGCCTGAGCAGCATGGGCAGTGAGGCGCTCCCCAGAGACAAGGACCATGAGGAGATGGCTGTGCCGCAGGGTCACACAGCCCCAGAACCCTTGCCGGGGTGGCACGTGAGAGAGGGGCAGAGGCAGCTCAGAGCTAGTCACTGGCCTGCACCCCTGAAGCCGGCACTAGCTAGCTGTGCCCTCTTAGTGAGACTGGTTTTCAGCTTTCTGCCTGTGGGCTCAGTGGGTCACCCCAGGGTGGAACAGCACAGAGGGGCTAGGGAAACTCTGGGCTGTCAGGCCATGGGAGAAGTCCACTCTTGGACACACTGGTTACTCTCTCAGTGCCTCAGTCTCCTCATTTGTGGGAGTGGTCATGGCTAGTGCCGCTGCCCCAAATCATCAGGATAAAGCACAGATGGAGGCACAGAATGGCTAATGACCACAAACACGAGCCACCGCTCGACTGGAAGGTCCCTTGGCACAGGGCCGGAGCAGGGTTTGGTGTTCCTGCCCCATGGCTGTCCCAGGCACTAAGCCTCCAGGTGCCAGGAGGCAGAACATTGCAGAGCTGTTAGACACCCAGGTATTGACTGGCTGTGGAAACGGCAGAACTTCAATATGCAAACATCTGGCGTGTTAATTGGGGGCTGTGGGGGGCCATGGCCCTCTTACAGGGTCACTGTGAAGTGTGGGGTACATACGTGCCCCACACTGAGCTCCAGCTACCACCCCACGGCCAGTCCTGATTCAGAAACACAGAGCTTCCCCAACAGTGGACAGCAAGGACTTGTCAGGAAGAGGAGTGCGGGGCACATGACTTCATTCGCTCCACCGTGGCTAATCAGAGTGGAACGCCGGCTCCCCCATCCCCGCACTGCCCACAGGTACGGGAAGGAGGAGGGGAACCCCGCCTTGCTCTGTGTTGCTCCGCCCAAGCTTGCGAGGACCTGACAACTGCTCTAACCCAGACTCCACGACTTGGCACTGGCAGCTGTGGCCGAGACAGGGCCAAGGGAGGGACGGGGGAGCTATTTTGGGTCTGTAACGAGAGCTGTGGTGGGCAGGACAGGGAGACAATGACAGGGTTGTCAGGGCTGGGTGTTGTCATCCTGGTCCCTTCTCCTTACTCCGCCCCCTCCACCCTGCGGTCAGCCTGCCCTCAGCCCTGATGATGAAGTGGCCAAAGGGGAAGTGGGAGGTGGAGCAGCAAGACCAAGAAAGGGGGTAGGCAGGGAGCGATGACATCAGCTCAAGACCAAGGTTCATCCCTAAAAGGTAACATGGCTGCCACCAAGAAGGGGCCCTTGGCTTTCTTCTTCAGGTCATACTGTGAGGTTGTTGTCACAGGCCCCGTGGCATGAGGGTCACTGGCAGTGATTCAGGATTGTTGCATCATGGGCTACCTTCTTCCTGTGCCTCAATCAAAGCTGGGCTCTGCCCTGGCCTCCAAAGGCCACCAGGCTGGACTAGAACCCACAGGACTCCGTGGGCTGGGACGAAGGAAAGTGATGGAAGCTCCAGGCATGCAGTTTAAAGGAGGAGGGCCCCAAATCTCAGTGATCAAGATAAATCCTATCAAGCTGGTCACTGCGAGTGCCATAGGCTCATGCCTATAATTCCAGCACTCTGGGAGGCTAAGGCAAGAGGATTGCAAGTTCAAGCCCAGCCTGGGCAACACAGTGAGACCTTTTCTCAAGATAAAACATAAGCAATAAAAATGCAAAAGCCTTAGTTCAATTCCCAGGATTGCAAATTAAATAAATATAATATTAATGCAGTATTTCCAGAAGTCCAAATTAATGTGAAAAATTCCACGATGTTCAAAACATCCAAATGTTAAGTAAAGATTAAGAAAAGATGTGTTCCAACAGGGCTGGACCTGGGGGAGGTCAGACAGGAGACCAGGAGAATGAAGGGATGGATCCTGTCTTCATGGAACACGTTG